>NC_051134.1:11591419-11652488 GCF_014839805.1 Manduca sexta | reverse complement strand
GCGAGATAGACGGAAATTAATGCGGATTAAATGTTTTTCGATACGGACCGCGTTGCTTTTAAAATCAGATATTTTAAGCTGACGGTAGACTGTTAATGTTTCAATTAAAAATCGTGGTTTGGCAGATATTATGAATTTATAAGTATATTTTGAACGAAACGTTTTGGACAGGAAAAACATACGATGCATAATTTATGAAGTAAAATCTTTTATTGATCGCACCTGCCCTTTTATGCGGGGTACCTTGAGGCGTCATTATAGTAACCACATAATTTAATTTGCATGCTCGACCGCAAAACGCTGAGAGGCGAAAAATCAATGACGAAGGAGACATCGTCGGCAGTACGTCACAGAGAGCTGACAACGACACGTTCTAATAGAAAATTTTCATATTCATAAGGACGTGGCGAATTTGCATATAAAACGAGCAACTTCGCGCTCGGCAGCCGCGACTTCGGCTCGAGCACTCTGCTCCCCATTCTCTTTCTTAACAACCGAAGCCTTCAGTTTACGATTAATAAGTCCAAATTTTGATTACACGTGCACGCTTACGAAGTCAAACTTGTACAACGAGGTACGTGAGGGAGGCATTACAGCGGCCTTATCAAAATTTCCATTCAGTCAAGTCCTCCTTTCTGTAGCGCTTTTAGTGTTGATAAATATCAGTCTGTATTTAAAATTGGTACTAGTTAAATTGATAATATAAGTCGTGCTGGGCATTATCTTAATACTTTAAATGGTAACTGATATTACTTTAACAAATTAATCTTTATGTCTAAGTCAATTATTGTTTTTTCAGCTTGAAGAAGTTTTTCAATACAAATTAAACCACACTTTACGTACAGTGTTTACGCGTTATAACGCTAATGGCTATTAATGAATGTTTACTTACACAAACGCTCCATTTCATTCAGTAATGTTCCACTTTAATGTTCTTTTACTTTTTGTACCATCACTGTATTCATTTAGAGAGACCGGCCGCGACCCAGTGACAAAGCGAAAATGTGATTGAAATGAGTAGTGTTTTCCAAGCTTACTGAACTTTAAATACATCACTGTTTCAATACAAACGTCCTTTAATTGGTTTTCGATTTAGTTGGTTTTTGCGTAAACGCTATATTGGTATTAATATTTTGCGTGATATTAAATATTTATGTCCGTTTAATTAAGGTTTAAATTAGGTCATGAGAAACGAATTATAAATTATTTATGGTATGGTGTATATTTATAGAGTAGGTACAAATAGGATCCCAATATAGTCCAAATTATAAGCCAATACCTATAAACAAAATCATTTCTTATTTAAACACACTTACTCGATTATATTATTATACTTAACCAAAAGTAAATCAACGAAAAACGAATCCCAAAATACAATATTAAACATATCTGACCTTTATCATTATTATATTCTGATCCCAACATGTTCGGCAAAAAATATTCAAGTTTCATTAGTAGAATTCCTTTGATTTTTGTGTAGTCACTAAAGTTTGATTACTTAATACGAACTTGAATTTTGCTTCAAAGGACGCCATTAATGGCTCTGGATTTCTTTCTTATGTCGCCATAATCTGAATTTGTTATTAAAAAACATTTGCGGTCAATATTTAGAAATCAAACGTTCATTAAATCATCGATTAGGAACTCTTATAAATTAGTAAAAGTCATTATAAAAGGGCTTAGACACCGCTCACACTATTATTAGCAATATCTCGTCGATTGAGAAACAATAAGCAGCTGTCAAGGGCACAGTCTGTCAAACGTGCAATTTATTAAAGGAACCTGAAAAAATATTAAATTTGTAATACGTTCGCTGCTTAAACGGGGATTTATTATTTCTGCTCGGCTACTCGGTTCATTTGTTCATCTTCAGACCGTTCCGAGTGAAGCAACGGACCGTTTGAAATGCAAATCATCGTTCGGAGCACACTCCAATATTCTTTGTGATAACAAATACAGAAACACAATGAGTGTTAAGTTTTAATGATAAATGTGCCGTGTTGCTAAATCGCGGGTCAGTGCACACGAAGCTTACATTGTTTACAAGCAAATCTTGTATACTGTTGAAATGCTGAGAGTATCGTTATGCTTTTAATAGTCTAGGATTAATGTTCCTGTGATGTGGAGTCGTTTAGTACATCAAGTGTTAGAAATTAAAATGATGATTAGTATAATATTCTTATCTATAAAATTGTTGTTAATCTTCGTTTAGACATCAATATCAAAACAGTACATATTGAGATTAAACAACGTTAAAACGCACATGCGCAATAAGATTTTGATTAAAGTAACAGAATCTCATAAGAAAAAGTCCTTTCGTAGTTAATATTATTACGTTTATGTAGGCTTGAGATTCAATCCGGTGACCCTCGATCAATAAAGGATCCGCCATTCTAATGTGTTTTATCTCAATTAGGTTTGACTACTTTTTTGTAAATAAAGTTTTATTGAAATGTGTATTTAGCCGCGTTTTATAATTTTATCCCCGTTTAACACAGAATTAGGTTGCAGTATCAACATAGTATTTGGTCGCGAAATTATATCTCAGTAGGTCATTTTAAACTGAGTACGATTTGCATACAAAGATTTCAACTCATACATTTTTAGTCTACACGGGATTGCATAGTTAACAAAATGGTTTCATTAAACAAAACCGTTCCATGTAGATTACACGAAGAAAAATAGTGCGAATAAGTGACACGGGAGCGGGCGAATGAATTGCGACCGCCCGCTGTGGAACTGGCACACACTTAGATTGAAATTGAAATGAATTGTTTGCGGAGTCAACGCCGCAACTGGATTATATGCGGTTTGCTCCGGCTTCCACGTAAATTGGATCCACATAGAGATGTCTTTTACCAAATCGACTGCAACCCTTGTTCACTTTCAACAAACGTGATTGCGAACCGATGAATCGGATTTGAATAATTAATTTTATAGTGTTGTGCAACAAGATTAGAATCGTAGTTTATGTGACGTTAGATTGTTGGGCTTTTTATGCAGATACCTTTTTATCCCAGCATTTTTACACTATTAACGATCAGTAATAGATCTGTGTAGTGATTAGTCATATCAAATTATGTCTCATATTTAATACTTATTACACATATACATTAACTAAATTTTGCATTCATTTTATAATAATAAATCGTCTTTTTATATCCCGTAAAGTAAGTGGTTTGGCACATTATCGCGTCACATGTGGTTATGGTGTCGGGTTGTGATTTTCAATTTCAATACCCATTTCATGGTGATGATATTGACGTCGCCGCAAAAAATGTATGTATTTATGTTTTCATTTTGATGTCATGCTTCAATCTCGTTTTCGTTTCCAGACTAAATATACTGCGGTCTTTAAAAGCATGTCGAAACTTATTATTAATCCACATTTCATCTTCCAACAAAAATACCGCACACAGACGGATGTCTCGACTAATGTGGTTTACAGACTCTATAATTTATTACAAGACTAATTCAATGCTCTGCTGTGTGTAGGAAAATGTAATTACCCAATAAAATATAATGAAAACTGGTATGAGTATTTGAATTTATTTTGTTCTCCAGTAATGTATTGCGGTATGATATCATGCAGGCTACTTTCTCATATTAATATAAATCACAAAAATTTAAAAAGTAAATTATACACATAAAACAAAGACATGTATATAGTATTATAGTATATATATATATAATGTTTAATAATACGTGACAAGTCTTTGTGAAATTATATTTTGTAACGTAAATATGGCCTTTGCTTGACCTGCACTTATGTTAAATGATAAATAATTTTTGCATACGACCAAGATGGATACGAACATGTCGGGAGTATACAATCTATCTTCAAGATAAGGCTAACTGAAATATGTATTTGTGATATCAGTAGCGACGCAGGCGCAGGGCGCACAGAGCAAGCGCGCGTCTCGTGTGAAATCCTTATTGCCCAACAACAATGCGCATCGTGACTGCCAATGCGATTCTCCGCACAGATTAATCGCTGACATAAATTCTCTCATATTTATTGTATCGATGGAACCTATCTGCTGGCCTTAACCATAGTTTATGGAACTTCGGAACACATTGCTCGATTATCTTACTTGTTAGATGCATGTTGTTTGTGCTCCTCTCAATTAAAGCTCATTTTTATGCTAATAAAGCAATTAGCGAGTTGGACGTGCATATAAAGGTCCTCTCTTGTTCCTGTGAAGTGTTCAGCGTCAGGAGTCTTCCCGCCGCGCCTGAGTGGATAATGTACGTGACGATCGCTAACTTGACCAATCGTCGCAGACGCGGCGGCTGCGGGCCCGACGCGCCATTAGCGAACCGACAACAAAATAAATAAATCCGTCTAATATTGCATCCGTTTTCGAGAGCGGAAATATCAAATATGATGTCATGTTGGACTAGATGTGAATATTTGTCTACTACATTGTGCGTGTTTGGTAACTGAATACTTTCTAAAATGTATATATTTCAGTAGTACGATATTTGTAAAACCAAATTTTAGCCACTTGTTATTTGAAGTATTTTACAATAAAATCATTACTTCGCATCGCGAGCAGCAGGTGCATTTTACACAGAAGTATGTTTGTTAACAAGGCAAATCTGGCGCAGTTGAGTCAGGACGCGTTCTGTAACAGCAATTAGTTTCTTATACCGATCTCCGGCCGTCCCTCAAATCGTGTATATCTGCATTCTGCGTCCTAATTTTTCCCGCTTCTGTCTGGACAGGTAGGTCACATTCTGCCGTACAGATTTTTTTCACATTGTAACAATTGAGCCGTAAATAAATTACCCAGCCATATATCGCGCGTCGCCTCAAAAGATATCCGCACATGTCTTTAATCAAAGATATCTTTGAGTGTCACAGGCTCCTATTAACTTATCCCGACGACTTTGAAGTAATGCTTCCATTCAACCGGAGAAAATCTTTTCCAGCTGCTGCTAAGTAATACAGTTTCTTCAAAAGGCTTTGTTTCATTGTGTGCTTTAAAAGCAACCCTATTAGCCAATTAGATAGTGTCCGCATTATTTAATTATTTTGTGTACTTATTACCCGTTTTGTAAGGAATGGGAGTGACTTTTGTTTGGCTAATAATAAGGCTTTGTTTGTGGTTTTTGTGAAAGCAGTTTGTCAGGACATTCGACCCTTATGACGAAATTAAACAAGGTCCGGAGAGTTTTATTCGAGCCCGCATGTTCGGCGTTTGTTTACCTCAGCGCGGATTGTTCTCTGCACAATGTATTCGCTGCAAATGGGTGTATTGTTTCATATTTGATCATTGCATACGTGACCAATAGTTTAAATAAAAACTATGAGAGGAAAATACGACATAATTGCGTATGGGGCGCGACGGTCCGTATGTTTGAGCAAATGTTGGAGACGTGAACGCGCTTGCATGAGTAACGGGCATGGGACGCGCCGCTTTTTTCACTCAAACTATTTGCATAGACACCATGTATGTGGACTTTCATATCAAATATTCATGCAAAAGTAAATATCAACCCACAAATACTTACTCAAACATAACGTTAGAGAAATGTTCTGTGTAATATATTTCTCAGTAAAACAATTTTGATAAACACGAAGTTTCCCACACCATAATTAATCTTGTTTTCGAGAGGAAATTATCCAAACTAACGGTTTCATATAATCGATTTACAAGATGCCATGATGGCGGAAATAGCTGCCATGCATAATGAGACGCATCTGTGAGCTGAATAATGAGTATCGATCGATATTAACATAATTACATATAGCAACCTTGACTTCAGATAAACTGAGAATGCTCGCTTTAATTTCTAGTCTTTAAAGAAATTCTCAACAATATCTGAATATCATTTGAAAACATAAAATCTCAGTGTAAGGCTCGTTTCAAGGAGATCTTTCTATAAAACCCGGCATACTCCTAATTAAGACAGCGTCTTCCTTTGCAGCTTTGGAAAGATGCAGCATGATGACTCGAGGCTATGCGCCTGCGCAAGTACACGATGTTTATAGTACATCATTTCCGTCAACAGATTTATAACCTTTACCACGTCTCGGTTCCCACGAATGACATTTCTTACGCTAACTACACGTACAGTTATAAAAACGCGCGATCGCATGTTTAAGATAATAATATTATGCTCTTTGCCTTTATGTTACGAGTCCTGTTAAGTTTATTATCTAAAAGTTTTTTTAAACCCAGTCAGTATTTGCTCATTATAGCTCATATAAAATTGGATTTTAATACATGTAGCTACGTTATACGTAAACCTCACCCCATAAGCATAACGCTGTTTTGCAATGGATTCTAGATTCCAAGAACTTTTGAGTTTTGCCTCTCAAGCAATAGTTAGATACAAACCGCGCCGTATGCATTTTCTACTTGAAACCCAAAGACTTTCAACAGTAACCAAATTAGAAAATAAGGAATACTAAACCGTATTTACGTTTCTTGCGTGTGCAATCTGTTAATGTTGCATCATTCAGGGCACGGATGCAGGCGCGTCGGGAGTTCACACGGGGCGCGTGGGGACCGGATCACGGGACCGGGAACCACCGACACCAACCGGAATATTAAACCGGGACCCGGTGCGAAATCAGGCGTCTACCGACTTCCGGGATTTATATAAGTATTTCCGCCCGCATTGGATGCAAACGCTCTTTGAATGGTTCTAATGTGTCGATTTCGATTCGGGATTGTTCTTTCGGTGTATTTTTTTTTGTGTACAATATTCATTTATTCGTTAAGTTAGATATTGAGCAATAAATAGGTCATTTAAAAGAATTAAGGAAAATACAGCTGTCCTATTAATACTAATCGTGTTACTGCTAAAAGTTTTCCAATATGTTCATTTTCCTTATCAATATTTCCACATATCATTTCACACTAATTCCATTGATTTCGTTCATTAAGCAGTAAAGCTAATTATGTTTTCATTTCAATGACCTTATTCATTTAGACATTCGTCGTCTGATTAAATACGAGCCAGTATAAAAATGTTTTATTAAGAATAAGGCAGTCTATTCAGGTGTAATTGTTAATAGAATTGTCATCTAGTTCTAATTGTAGCCTATATTAAAATCTTATATAGGTTAGTAGAAGTGCCGATCGATGTCTTGAGGGAGTTTCATTGTTGCGGGAAAATATTCCACATACAATGATGACGGGGTACGACCGAGACAGCTACGTCGTGCTCATCCCTGGTGTATTTTATTGCAGATGTGTATGTAGCTTTAGGCCATTTCCTTAATCGACATTGAATCTTATTTACATTAATAATAGAGCTCTTAACAGATTGATCTGTTTAAACAATATATGTAATATTATCTTCCGTAAGTAATAGGTTAATATTTAATATTAATTTTTGCCGCTGTACCAATGCCTGTTTAAATTTGCATGCTGTGGTCTCATATAATTGTAGAAGCACGTCACATTGTTAATTGTAAAAATGCTACTACATTGTTTTTATTATTAAACGCCTATAATTATATATTTATTTGATTTCATTATCCTTACTCCATGACAAACGAACTTGCATAGCTAAACGACTTTACAATTGCTTTATGCAACTAATTAATCGACTGCTGCACACAGTCTTCCGACCAATGATGTCACAGGGAGTACATGAATAAATAGTGCTCGGAAGCGCTGAGAACGGTCCAAGTGATTGATGTGTCTGCAGGACCTCACCTACAGGGATGCTGTGATTTATACACGCTTATCTAACATAAGTCGCGGTGTGAACTCACTGAGTGTGAAACGAAATGTGCTCATAATGTGCTATGTTGCGTCACGTCACTGGATGATACACATTTATTTATTTAAGGACTCCAACGAAGGATACACGACTTATGATAAAAACAATGTTGTAGCATTTTTACAATTAACAATGTGACGTGCTTCTTCAATTATAGGTGACCACAGCATACAAATTTATATATTGGATACAGCGACGAAAAAATAATATTTGTTATTAATAACAAATTTTATTTGTTGATAAATGCGCTAGTGTTCGAATGTTTGGGCGTTTGTCAGATGTTAATGTAGGAAACTAAAAGATATTGGATATTATCTTACCAATGAACTAAATTCTACATTCATTTATAGGGTAATGATTATACCGAAAGCTTTCACGTGTACGCAATTATGGACAACGTAGTATTTACTATTTAGTTTCCAAGATAATTTATTTAGGATGAAAAATATTTCCACTCGTGAGTCAATTGGCTCACCCATCATTAACCAAAAACATAAGATTGTATCACTCGTGACTCGTCTATACCACTGGGGTATAAAAAATGATTATCGCATACACATAAAACGCGCAAAAACACGTACAATGGAAACCACTTTCGTCAACCTACCGTATGACTTTCAGATAACAAAAGTGGTGTGATGATTTTTAGGCGGGCGCGCGGCATCCCGCCCTTTCCCTGTTCGGTGGCGCGACGTCGCGTCCCGTGTCCCTCGTTACGCCCAATCCAACCGTCCGACCGTACTCACGTCTCTGGAATCGAGTTTCCTCTTCTGCCCACTGTTATTGTCGTTCGGTTTACTGAGCCACGTTCGCGAACAGTTTTACGACTGACCGAACGTGTTTTCTTTGTGTGCGGAACTCGGCTTTTCGTTTTGTTTTACGTTCAGTCAACATGACAGTGGATGCGTTTAATCGCTCTGGTGCGAAAGGGAGAATGTTATAAAAAAACGTGGTCACGTTTGTGTGACTTGCGTGTGCCCAAAAATCTTGTTATATGAAAACGCACTCTTTTTGTGTTTTATTGAATGTTCATTCATATGGTAACCATTATTTTTTGATGATAATGGATTTAAAATGTAAATTAATATAGAAAATAAAGCTACTTATTTATATTATTTCTGTTACACATGACACATTACCTACTGTGCCTATTTCTGTGCACATTACCTACTGATGAAAAAGCATTCCCACACAATTTAACGCAACTCAATATCACAAATCTTGCCCGTGGCATTATATACAGTTTGCACTTTTTAACGTCACCTCGTTATAATAAATTCTCACTTGAGTGCTCCATACAGACTGGTATGCCTTAAGCATTTGCGCACCTGCGCTAATTTATATGTCTCACAAGTACTTTATTTTTGTTCTCAGTTCTCACACATATAAATTAATTCAGAAAATACGGTAACGGTAAAGAGAACAAATTCTTTTTTCTTTTTCTTCTAATGAAAGTACAGTCACTAAAACAATTTGATTGTTAAAATACACCGTTTAATAAATCGTCTGTAAATAATTGTCAATAAATTATGTTCGATTAATTGTTTTAGTGAAACTATGCGGCGAGGCGAGGGCGTGGTGAAAGCCGGGCCGAGTTCCGAAAAGCCCTCCAAACTTTACTAATATACTTGTATTCGTGCCGCATTCGTGATTCTAACCGCGGTTGTGGTTTCGCTACAAACCGTTTTAGTATAATGAATAGTTAACGAAGGAATGTTACTTATCACGGGTTTTTGAACTAATACTTGATATTCCAATCGAAAAATAAATAGTGCCTCTTTCTAATAAGTTCGTGAGTTAATTAGGCTTATGTTTTTAGTATTAAAAATATATATTGACAAGCAGCCCGCGTCGGCTTCGCACTGGTAGCTAATTCTAATCTTTAGCCAGATGACTAGGTGGCCCGTTCGTTACAAAACTTTACAGGGTCACACTTCAAAATTTCATTAATTCAGCTCCAGCCGTTTAGAGTTCTAACTAATTCTTATATAACTATGTATTTCAATAGAAATTTAGATACGTCAGTTTGTAACAAATAATTGTGTAACTTAATATAATAATAGGTATACCACTAAATACCACCACCAATATACAGGTAATATGTGACACACGTAATATTGTAAATTATTTTCGAGACATCATTTTTATTTTGAATAACTTTTAACTTGAAAGTTTACCCATGAGTTTAAGTTCATGTCTTTTTACAGCAATTATAAAATGATTAAAAATATATATAACATTATATTCTTATGATCCATAATACTATCAGAACTTTATTCATGTATGCACACAATTTAATCATATAATTTATGATGCACATTGAAGAAATTTATTTTACAATACAATAACAATAAAATAATAAGTTGACACGGCAAAACATGCGCCAAGATTTTAGTGATTATTAAATTTCCAATGGATTAGTGCGCGCGCGCCATTTGTGCGTTTTACGTGCATCATGTGTTCGTGAGTTTATAGCAAGAGACGACGGTCATACTATCGGAAAAACATTCGGATTTTATAATTCTTTATACTTTCTTCTATATTTTTATATTCTGTATTGGCATATAGACGATTATGGATGTTCTGTTGTGATCAAAGAGTTACAGTTATAGTGGCACTTTTTACAGATGTATGAATTTACAAAATTATCAAGACCGAGAGATAGCTCAGTGCTCAGTGCAGTCTATCCGCCATTTTCATTAAACAACTCAAATCGCTTTTTCGATCTATCTCAAAAATATACCAATCCTGATAAAATTCGTTTGATGGTAATCTTATTTCCGATAATCGCTCTGAATAACTTTGAAGACTTAGCTCTAATAGAAACAAAATATCTATCGGAACCGAAAGATTAGCATCACATTGATATTGTAAAAGTAAGATAATATCGAAACTGCACACGCTATCGATAGATTTAATCTCAGGTTCTAGCTCTACATGGCTCAAGCAATCTCACGACGCTCCCGTACGTCACCACGACCGTACCGACAGACACACGGCCCGCTTTAGACATCTAGATTGCGGCCGCACCGACCCGTTAACCCGTATGCAAATATTTGTCTGAGTGCACCGACGCGACCGCTCAGCCTTCATAAATACGGAGATTAATCCTCGCTCTCCACCGAACATATTTTAATCCACGTGCCACTAAAAATAACGTTCGCTCTGCAAACATTAATTAAATACCCACAGCTGCAATTTTTTTTTTATTTCGCACGACAGCCACGTTCTCGTTTTCTGCCATCTTGCACTCTTCGGTCGAGTGTCGCGTCATTGTTGCGTTGTGACAATATTTATTGTTCCGACGCTGTTTGTGTTTACTGTCGGGCTTTGGAATTTTAAATAAATACATCTCGCTGTTGATGAAAAACTGAGCAATTCATAGTCGTGAGATACAAATTGCTCGTTTAGTTGAAATAATTTTGTTTCATTATTAAATTAAATGTAGCAATGAAAGAATCAAAATATACAAAGAGCGGCATAGTAAAATAAAATATGACGCAGAGTACGTGAAGTATAAATTGCAACATTTTCAATTTAGTTATTCTTGCGGGCACGGTTTGGACGTATAAAGCAATTTCTTCGGAATTTCACGTTTACGCTCCTACAAGTTAAGCTGTAAACTGGCGGCTAAGCGGCTTCCAATGAAAGTTTATACAAAAGATAGTTGGCGCCAGTTCGCTAAGATTCGGCCGACGTTCGCACTCTGAAATCGCACAACTGCAGTGTGAATTGAGTTTAGTGAGGAATAGAGAATTTGACGGTTTAAAGTATATTCTTTTGAAGCGAACATTTCTATGCGCTAGCCGTTTTAGTCCATAGTGATTGCTGCTCACAAACGATATCACATTGAAAAGAACGAAACAGTAAAATAAAGTTAACAAAGATATCTTGGAGTGGTACAATTTCATGCTTCGATGGCACAATCTTACAAAGTGTGTTTAAATGTACTCGAGTGAGTTAACATCAAGACAACGGAATCGATAAGTTAAAGTTAACATGATAATGCGGTGCAAGAGTGGTTTGTGCCAGTGCGTAACATCGCCGCTGGCTTCCGAATATCTAACTCATTTATTTGAATTACAAAGTATTATTTAGGACAAACCTGGTAATTGAAATACTTTGAATAATAATCTATTAATGTTTTTTAATAAATGTTTTAATGTATTTTATTTGCATATCACAAGAATGATTCGCGGCAAAATTAATTTCTAAAACTCGCTTAGTTCACGCCGTGACTTTCACAGCGATGACACAGCGTTACGTCCATTTTCATAAAGTCAGTTTATAAAAGTTTTTTTTTAAAACTATTATGAATAAAATGCAGTAGTCTGCTTTTTTTTAATTAAAATCATACTATTTGTACTGATTGATATTAATTAAAAACTTGCTAGTCAACCCGGAATCCAGAGAAATCATTATACAATACTCTACAAAATTAAGTGTTATATGCACGTCATAAATTAACATTTGCGAACACCACTGACAATAACAAGTGCTCACTCGAGAAATGCAAACACTTTCAATTTGAATACGAGTCTTGAATTAAAGTTTACACAAAGAAGTCGCGAACAGCTTGGGAGCAGGCGTTGTATTGATTTCGGAATACTACACACTGTTCCAGATTGTATTGCACTTTTGAACTGTTTGGGATGTGGGAATGTATGTACCATGGTGGCAAATCTGAACATGGATTAAACAAGGATAATGACTTTTCCTCTGAATGGTATCTGATCATTATTCTCAAAATTCTGACCGCTGAGTAACGTTTCCTCGATCACCGTCGATTTTTTCCTGAATGTTGAGACTAACTGAACGGATCTCCTGATGGGAAATGGATTCCCACCCACAAACAATAGCAACTCTTAGGGCTCGTTACGGTAGGCAAAAACACTGCATTGCAGTGACAAGGCGTCTGATGTTGGGCCTGTCTCGTACCCAGTGTTTGCAGCGGTCGCATTGTCCTTCGAACAATGCAAGCCGTTTTTCGAGTATCACTCAACTTTACATTTTCTATTATAGTAATTGTGTCGTCACGATGTAATTTTAAGAATGTTCAATAGCAGTAATTATGAACATTACCATCTATAATGTAACCATTAGTTCGTCGTGAGATTGTTCAACATGACAAGTGAAGATTTCACACCTACCTACACGGTGACCGGTGTACTTGTTTACCGTGCAAGTGATGAAAGTAAACAGTTTCCCTCGCATCGTCCGCCGTGTGGTATGTTGAATAGGTAGTCGCACTTGATGTTTGTACGCCAAATTGGATACTTGACGTATTAAATGTGTTCCCATGGGTGCTCTAAATAAACAAATATATTTAGAGGACTATCGTGTGAAATAAAATCGGACGCTTTTTCTAATTATGACAACCATTGTAATAAATCGTAACGGTGTTGTAAAATTTACTTCAATTCCTGTAGTCTTGTTATTTTGTAGACATACTGCCATATTACAAGGCTATTAATTGTGTTTGATGACAGTGTTTGGTAAATGGTTGTTGACTTAAACCAGATATCCTGAGACGCTAGTACAAAAATTTAATTTAGGAACATGGTAGAAAATTATATTAAAAATCACAAAATATTTAATGAGAAAATGAAATGCTCATGTTTCAAGAGTTGTTTACATAGAGTGGGAAATTGTCAGTTGCTGTTGGGCAATACGCGAAGTTATAAATTTGAAACTTTTTGTTTACGCGTATTATAACATAGTTTAAATTTATTCAACGTCAACTTCCTTTGTGATAAGTTTAAATTGCGAACGGCGCGAGTTTAAAACGTTGAAACTTGTTAGCCGTCCCGCCGCGGGGCTCGCGAACTGTAATAAACATTTTTTCGTGACATTTTTCCTTGTAAATATTTGTAAGGCGCTTTTATTGTCCCCGTTTGTGACCGTATCCTCTCGCGAACCGTCTCTGGAAGTCGTTTTTTTCCGTAATTTACGAACTCCGCAGGTGTTACAGTAAAAATAACAGCTTGGAGGCGCACGGATGTATGTCGCGTCCGACCCGGAGGTAATGGCACAGTCGTAACTTGCTTTACAACATTGCAATGTAATGTGAAATGGACGTTTTATTGAATTGAGCCTGTTGGATATGGGCACTATTTCGCCCCGCGCAATGGTTACGTACATCAGACAGTTGCACGCACCGTACTGAGATGTTAAAGCGTGGCAAAAATGTGAAATCATTTCTGTTTTCTTTATGTAATATGTAGTTATTCCTTCCTGTGTTATAACATGGTGGAAAATTCATTGCAGCGACTCAATCCCTCGAGTCGCCACTCGCCTGCGAGGTACAGAGTTTTCCAAAACAAACATTTTGTTTATTAAATACAATCAAACTAAACCTTTACAAGAAAATGTATTGGTATAACTTAATAATATTTAATCAACAATTTTGTTTATATCGGTATCTGTTATATAAATTGTACTTCAACACAAGTGAAAAAAGTCTTTATACACACTAGTTAATGTGTAGACTTGCAAGTTGCAAGTTCACGTCAGAACTGTGGTGAGAGTTCATAACCTTCCGATATCCATTATAGTCGTTTTCAACTTAAGGCGATACCTCAAGGTCCATTTTCATACATTTTGTTTCACCTTTAATCTGGGTAACTAAACAAGTATTGGCAAGTAAAGAATTTAAATTTCGTCATATTAAATTTTAAAGGCAGAAATATCCATGATTATTAATTATTTTTACGTTTTTCTTTCAACTGCGAGAACTAATCATTAACTAGACGTGAATTTAAATTCTTTACTTGCCAATACTTGTTTAGTTACCCAGATTAAAGGTGAAACAAAATGTATGAAAATGGACCTTGAGGTATCGCCTTAACGAAACCTTTCATACATTATCTCTACTCTTGTTAATCCACTTTATATTTAGCTGTACGTGATGAAAACAAAACACAAAAGTAATTTGATAGTACAAGTCCGCTTCCCTGTAGGCGCAATCGTTTGTTTAACCCGCAAACGATTCCACCATCCTTTTCCATTTAACGCAATAAAAACACAGTATCGTTTTACGTGGCTACAGTGGATTCATCTGTGTTGCGTATCATGCTATTATCCGCCGTTTGTGATTTGTACAAAATCCTATATTGCATAATTTTTTTTTTCTTCCTAAAAAATGTGCCAGTTTTCTCTCTTTGTTTTTAAATCGTCTTATTCCATATTTATGATGAGGGTTTGTAATATAAATGAGTATTATTGATGGCTTCGTCGTTCTTAAGTTGTAAATTTTTTTTTTATAATGTCTGTTTCTTGTTCCTCGTAAAGATAATACAGACATTATTTCTATCTCATTTTGAATTTTTACATTCTCAACTTTAGTACATGTACTGCAGAAATAAAAAATATATATACAACCAAATAAACCATACATGGTTAATTACACAGACAATTACAGATACAACACAATATCACCTCTCAGCTCTATCAATATAAATGCTGCTTAAATAAGCACACTATCTGCAAAATATAGTGTTGCGCCCGTTCCCGCGAACGCAAACACCGTGCACAACTAAACGCATTTATAGAACAAATGGCCGTACATTAAGTTGAAACGTAATACTGTATAACTTTATTGAACGTTGCATTGAAGAGTTGGCCGCAGAGCGGATGTGCGCCGGTGTTTGCGATCCGCGCCCACACGAACTTCCGCACGGGCCGTCACCGGCAAATAGAGCGGCACCGCGCCAGCCCTGCAGGTAGGCTCGCCAACTGCCCGCTATTTCACGGGATTCCCTATCTAAGGAATTTAATATTCCTGTTTCTGAACCACTTCCGTGACGCAACAGGGACGTGACGTAACGTCAGACCAATAGATATCGCCGATCAGTAGGGTGGAAATGTGGTTGTCGTTTAGGGATTAGTGTTGTGTACATTATTTACTCTTTCGATACACGATTTCACAAAGGCAAGGATTTATACCGGATTTACGATACCTGCTATTTTTATGAAAGCTGTTTTAAATTTTACGACTTCGTGCGACACGTGGTAAACCTATCACAGGGCTGCCACTCGTATGAAATAAAGCGTATTTGCTCTTCCATTTTGATTTAATGGAAATTCAGCAAATATTTTTTTATAGTTGGCAATCCTAAATTCACTAGGCGTGGCGTTTCATTAGCCACGCTGACATGCAAACATTTATACCTGCATGTATTCAAACGGAACGACCAAATACAATGCATGTGAAGTGCGGATCGCTATCTGCTTGTATCGCTCGATAGATTAGTACAGAGGATAGCTAGTTGCAACAGTCGAGTAAACATATGCCTTTGAGAGTATTAAATTTCAACAATATGACAAAAATACAGTATAGTAAGTGTATTCGCCAGAAATCGTTTTGATTGATATAGAGTCGTAGCATAGAATGGGAAACAGATGTATCATGTTTACTAATTACGATATCACAGTGCGTGAAAACTTTAATAAGATAGCATTGACCGTTAAATTATCTTGCTTTAAGACACGGAAGGATATCGCAGCACGACCCGAGTGGTAGTGCCACTCTTATGTCAATTAGGTCAGATTTTATACTCATTTTACGCCGAATACTCGCAAGTACTTACTGAAGATAGTTTTCTACCTGAGTCTTTCGCTGCATCGTTTATACGAGGTCGCTGATGGTCTTATAATCCGAGAGCGTCCTACATTATGACTAGTTCAAGCTCAATAAAAGATTTAATTCGCAAAATTTATTTAAGTGAACCCTGGAAAAACATGGCACCTAGTGTCACATTTGAATCTAAAACCTGCAATACACGTTGGCCAAGCATTGAAAAGTGATGGCCAATACCAACATGCAGAAAACATGTTTGTCTTGTCTTGGCATCTAGTTGACGATTGTTTAGTTAGCTGAGTGTAACCAAGCGCCATCGGGTGTAAAACTCATTTGGCGTACAATGACAAATGGCGAGGCAATTCTTGTGCGCTTGGTCTCCACATCAAATGCACGCCCATGCATGGGGGCACATTTACCGAAACGTTAGGCATATATACCTCGTGGTTACTAAATACACATTGAGGCCTATAAGGGTTCGCGAACATTTATCCTCCCTCTCCCTTCAAACTATCCTGAGATGGCTTCTTCTCCTTCCTCTTCTCTTCCTTCGCCCTATCCCCTACCTTCTTCCTCCCAGCCCCTGAGACAGATAGCCGTGGGTCGCTAGCGTACCGTCCGCTGCCATCTTCGGTGATAACGGTAGGGCCTATCAAATCCTCACAGGGGCTACCGTAGTTGCTAAGCCGGGGGATCGCTTGTTCACTGTTCGCAGGGTACCCCCGGTTATAACCACGGCAGACTTCCAAAAAAAAAACTTACACCTGCTCACGATCATTTGTCTCACTTATCTATATCTATACTATTATATAAAGCTGAAGAGTTTGTTTGTTTGTTTGTTTGAACGCGCTAATCTCAGGAACTACCGGTTCAAACTGAAAAATTCTTTTTGCGTTGGATAGCCCTTTGTCCGTGGAGTGCTATAGGCTATATATCATCACGCTATACCCAATAGGAGCGGAGCAGTAATGGCTAATCTCAGGAACTACCGGTTTGAACTGAAAAAATATTTTTGTGTTGGATAACCCTTTGATCCCGGAGTGCTATAGGCTATATATCATTACGCTATGACCAATAGGAGCGGAGCAGTAATGAAACATGTTGCAAAAACGGGGGAAAATTATTAGTTTTGAGAGCTTCCGTTGCGTGCGCTGCGTAAACGGTTAAAGTTATGCAACAATGATGTATGACGGGATTGTTCCTCTTAAAAAGTTCTAAAAATATATTATAAAACAAAAGTCCCCCGCTGCATCTGTCTGCCTGAACGTGTTAAACTCAAAAACTACCCAACGTATTAAGATGAAATTTGGTATGGAGACAGTTTGAGACCCTGGGAAGAACATATAGGCTCCCGGGAAACTACTACTTTTATAACGGAAAACTTTATAACGCGGCGGAGCCGCGGGCAAAAGCTGGTATCTAATAAAAACTGACACCCCAGAAAGAAAGGGTAGCTCCACGTATTGGTCTATATTGGCCGCTTACCTTGGTTTTCTTCAAAATTTCCTAACGATTAGATGGTCTCATATCAATTTGCTTACGAACGCGTTTGCCTTAGCTCGATCAACATGTATGACCGGTATAAAAAAAGGGCAAGAAATCATTCTATTCTAGATTTTTAGTAATAATGTACCTAAGTCATGAGATCTAATATAATAATTTCATTTTCAAGACATATGTTTCTTATTAAATGAAACCGGCTTTCGTTCGCATCTCTGCTTAAGAATAATACAGTTTGCTATTTGTAAAGAATTTCCAGTATGGACCAGTATTACCAGAAATCTAATAATAGATTTAAAAAGGGAACAAATTTATTGATTAATTAAGATTTGTTAACGTATTCATCATCAAGCACCGCACTTGTCGTTATAATATAATTTATTGTGATAAAACTTATAAGTTCATTTTCTACTTTGTCAATTTGTGTCGTGAAAGGTGACAAAAAGGGTAAAAAAATATTTCGAAACGGCTTCGGAAAGGTAACTCGTTTTCTTAGAACTTTTTCCTTGCTTTTAGGTGTCGCCGTGACCCGTAACTGTATAATAAAAACTGAGAATTTTATTAGAAGGTTCGTGTTTGATTTTATTTGAATTCGAGAAAATACATTTGTAGAGAACTTAAATCTAAGCTCCAATTATATTTCATTCGATAGGAATGCATTTTAATTTTTGTTTTTATAATTTTTCTTTTAATACACCTGTGTTACCGTAAAGGAAGCTTTGTTTACAATTTTTTGTCTATTCTATAAATAACCAATGATAGGTATTACGACAACAAAGATCTGAGATGCAAAAAAAAATTCATCTTAAAATTCAGTGACCCTAATAAATCATCCCTTGCCTACCCAAGCGTGGCCATCTATGGAACGTGGAAAAGTGTGGAAATATTTGTGAGTCGCAGGTGTGAGGCCCTCGCACGTTAACTATTCACATATACTACAAATGGCCTCCAGTTACGTTTCCAACGTAGCGAGAACATTTCCTCTACCCAATTGTTATTATTCCTTTACGTGTTAGACGCTCATGTTGCCTAAATGAAGCCAGTATATCTTTTTCCCGTAAGTGGATGTTGTCGGGTATTTCAATGTTACCTGGCCTTTTAGTGTTCTTATATGCGATGTAAAGAAATAAATCTTTGGGAGGGTAAAAGTAGGAAGGAAAGTTTGCATTGTTGTGTAAAAAGGATTATTGTAAGAAAAGTGGTTATGAATAACCTAGTAAAGAACGACTTAATTAAATATATTGGATTGTGTGAGAAGATATAGAGAATGATAGTTTCGTGTGACTCCATATGAAATATTCTAATGGTGATACATTTTAAAATGAAATAATTTTTTTTTTTGTATATTTGAATTTTGTTATGGGTCCTTTGTTACCTGAATTAAATTAATAAATAAAAAAATTAAACTTTATTCGATAACTATTAGTAAGGTGTATGATATACCTAAACATTTTAAATTCAAGTTGGCAACATTATTAACATTATAAAACAGCATCAAAACAAAAATGATCGTTATGGTTTATTTTGTTTTATGATTGTTTTATATGTGGAGCCATGGGAGATTCTAAAGTATTAATTTTATTAAAATGAACCCGTTTACCGTTTCCGTCACAACTTGCAACTTTTATGATTTAGTAGGCGCAGAGGTGCGCCCGGTCGCCACCATGTCTACGTGATAATGATAAATGTGGCCCTCAGTAACCTCTATCAAAATATTTTCTGATACCACCCCGCGACCCCGGCGGCTCGCCTTTCAAAATGAAAAATACCCGATTCTCATTGTTTCCATACAGAACAAAACATACTCCTGCTCAAAAAATCTTGCAAAATTTACAGCTCTTGGTTTAATTAATTGCTTTCGTGCCGTCATACTTTTTAGTACGTCTATATCAGGCATGATTTATTTTTGCGCCGTCATATACTGATCCCAAAGCAATCTAAGCAGCGAGTCATTTAGATTTTAGAATCATAATGTACATAAAACAGAAGAGCGCCCGAAGGCTACGGCGTTATTGGATATCGCTTACAAGGACTCTATGTTTGACAGTGAGACAGGCGCCGTCGCTCGTTTTATCTTCGTGAAAGGAAGTGAAGTCACAAAAGCGAGCCACTCGCGAGCTCGTTTTGCAAAAGGAGATCGACAAAAACTGTCTTCCGTTGCGCGGCGAGTAAATAGCGGCAGTCCATTAGAGGGCGAGCGGGCGGCAGAGGCGGCGCGGGAGCAAGAGCGAAGGCGGAGGCGGCTATAAACGTGTTTCAAACAAATCGAATCACGGGGGACCAGCCCATTATGCAGATTTTCCATTAGTGGAAAATTCACAGTATCCTCATTCTTAGATTTGCTTCGTGAAATCTTATGGCGAAGACTTTCTCCATTATCTCCTTTAAATGGCACCCAATTATCGTCTGATGGCATCAAAGCTCACAGTTTTGTACTGTACCGTACTATTACGCGTAATGTGATTTCCTCGGATACCTCTCAGTTATCGCACACTCGTCTTCTTGATCGGCTATTATCTTTTCATTAGTATTGCAGCATCTTATATACATACCATTAGCTAGATAATTACTTAATGACAGGTTTTTACTTTCACGCACGAGGCTTACCATAAATGCATGTGATGAGATTTCTCACTTCGCTGTCGTTGTACATGCCATACATTAGTATTTTATGCATCGCTATTTTAGACTTTATTGTCATGGAATGTTAATGCCGTTTTAATCAAGATAAACGCACGGAGACGCGTACAGCCGATTGTGTCAAGGACTGAAGTTAAATTGGCCATACTGGCTCCCGTCGCTGGATAATCGATCAAAGACGGGGCATTAGGTTGACACCGTCTGGAGAAAATGTCGAGGGGTCTTATGTTCCCGGACAGTTGTCAGCTTTATTTCATTTTTGTTAAAATTGATTGACGTCAAATTTGATCGGTTCGGTAATTTGCAAGACCCTGTAATTATTATATAATTATTTGAAAATAATAACGAAAAATCTGGTTTATTCCGAGCGGCAAGAGTGACAGTAACTTATTACTTTTAATTATCTTAATTACGAGCTAAGTTAATTATCGAGTTAGCTTTGTCTCTGTACATCAAAACAAAACTATAGGCATCAAGAACTAACTAAACTAAGTTTTGCAAAATGAATCCACTTAAATAGAACGCCGTATGTCCATTATTTAGTTTATTGGCAATTCGCTACCGGACGATTCAATTTGGGCGTAGAGTTTTAGTGGCTGTGCAGACGGCAGTTAAACAGATAGTAGGCAGGAGCGTACCAACGATAAGTCACGGCCCAGACGTGCCGGAGTGCGAAGGAAGCTGTTACGGTGTGTGCGCCGAACATAACAGTAAATCTGGAGCAGGGATTTACTCCGACCGCTGAGTAAATCGCGAGAGGCTGCCCCGCCCGCGGTCGCAGTTAATTACCGCCCGCCGAGATTACTTCCCGCGCGGCGACGTCGACACGTGTTGCCCTCGGGACTCGGCCACTTTTCACCACGCTACGTGACTAGCTGTGAAGGATCAACCCTCAGTTTATAAAAAATCGGGTAGTTGATGATTGGTGATGAAAACGTTCGAAACGGTATCGGAAATCGCTTGTGCGCGGCGTCTATACCCAACTTGGCAAATACTGATGTTACTTGTATATCAATTAAACCTATTACCGCTCTAGGGCGACTAGTCTTAAAGCTTCTACAGACCCGCAAGTTTTATACCTAAGATGTGGAATTTTAAATATTGCTTACCTTTACCACTAGTTAGAGTACACAATATCCGAAGTCTAAACTTATTAGTCGGGAATTTAAATGGATTGCACTCACCTTACACAGTATTCTCTACTTATACTTCCACTTATGAGTTCAAATGTAGAAATAACGACCCACAGCCCTAAATGTACTAACATTAATGTCTATAGAGTACTTGATAAATTGCGTACATCAATGTCTAGTCTTTTATCGAATAGGTGATAGCATGCTTTTATCTTCAAGCAGTATTGTCGTAAAATTACGCCGAACTGTCGCATACACACACTGAAAAATCGAACTTATATTAATTTCTAGCATTTCTACGTCATGCACTTACCAATAAGCGTACTACCATTGTAATTATTTGTAATATAGGTTATTTAAATAGCGCGTATATAAAATGTCAACAAATCTCGCAATAAACAGTTTATACGGATATTCGTCTTGAAATTTAGACAAATTTTGCAATTGCGTTAAATATTAATAAACAAAACCACTTAATCGTCTTTATCTCTGCTAAAATTGTCTTTAAATAATAATAATAAATACTTTCACCAAAAATCCCAGTTTTTCTGATTAGTTGATCATTTTGTAGTTAAGTACAAATATTGCGTCTGCCTGAGTATATTTCTGACTGAAAGTAGGATGTAACCGCAGCGACAAATTCTTTTAAAATAGTAGTAGGGGGGTATTAGGACGCGTAAAATTAGAATTACTTTTTATTAATATTAATTTTGTTTGAAACTCCCTCTATTTTATTTTATACTAGCGACCCGCCCCGGCTTCGCACTGGTGCAATATTTCTCCACTATTTAATGGATGTTATTATACATATAAACCTTCCTCTTGAATCACTCTATCTATTAAAAAAAACCGCATCAAAATCCGTTGCGTGGTTTTTAAAATTTAAGCATACATAGATAGGGACAGAGAAAGCGACTTTATTTTATACTATGTAATGATTTACCTGCGTTTCGAGTAACTTATTGTAGTGTTATTTTCCACAAGATAGGTAGGTGATTATATTTAATAACGCAATGACAAAATTACCCTCTATATATACAATTAATTACCTGAATGTCATCTTTTACAAATGTTCAAATAATAATACAAATATTATGTTTCCTACCTTCGTAATATAGAATGCCGGTGTAGCTGGACGGACTAAAATCTATTCGCATTATACACACACATACACACATCATCACGCATTTATCCCCGAAGGGGTATGCAGAGGTGCAACCAAGGCACCCACTTTTCGCCGAGTATGTTCCGTCCCAGGATGTGATAGGGGGCGAGCCTATCGCCATATCGGGCACAAATTCCAGACTCCGAGCTAATATTGAGCAGAAAAACCCAAATATCACTTTGCCCGACCCGGGATTCGAAGCCAGGACCTCAGAGCGCTGCCGTACCGCGCATGCAGTACAACTACGCCACCGAGGCAGTCGGTGCATTCGCATTATAACTTATCGAAACCGCAGCAATAAAGTGTATGCGTTTGAAATGTTACACAAGTTCAGAAAAATCACTCCGCCAACATGTGCAAGAGGCCAGAAGCCGACAATTACCATGTATTCTATCAAGTTACTGTTATTTATTTTTGAAAACCTTCAGCTTAACCGATAAGAATTGCAGAAAACAACACATTACGTATTTACTTTTATTGCGTTCTTTGACCTCCTGGGTGTCAAAGCTTTGCTAATCGGCTTTGTATATTTTCAGTTTTAGTTTTTTCATTTTTATGATTTATAAGCCATTTCGCTTATCTATATCGGTGTTTATTCGGATTCCAAACCTTCCCGCCAAGACTGCTTGTTCACATATTGACAATCCGACCAGATTTTTTTTTATACGTCAGTATAATATATCCTGAGTAGTGATACTTAGTTGTATATTTTTTTACTATTTCTTAGCCTTATCATGGCAAAAAAATGACGAGTTTTACTCATTTAATATCACATGCTAATTTATATATAGGTTTAGTGGGCCATATAATTAAGCAGAATTATTAATTTAATCCGACTTCTTAATACTTATACTATCTCCAAACACACGAAAAATAACATGATCATATTTTACAAAACTTATGACACATCCTATGCGCCTGGGACTTTTATGGGGATGGAGATTCAATAAATGTTATAGGTATTGCATTTATTCTACCGTCATTGTTTTAAATATTATTTGCCCGATAAATTTCTTCATACTATGTTACGGGTCATCACTTATCGCACCACACATAAATATTGTTTTCACAAAATATCCTGCATGCGCGGTTTCTTAGAAATCAACTGGGTATTGACAATAGCAATATTTATACCTATGTACCTATTATAAGAATACGAATTGACTTTGAAGGCAAATAAGAGACGCAGCTAACTCACCCGCAATACTTAACTTAGGTATATGATATATTATCCGTATTATCGATTTTCAGATTAATAGTAATCATAAATTATCTAGTTTTTATGCATGTATATTTTATAATTAGCTTTAATTTTGATTGTAATCTGTTTTGCGTCTTAATTTTATTAAAATAAAATAAATTATCGAATGATAGCAGGCGAGCCTATCACTGCCGTCTTGTACCTACAAATTCCAATCCTGGCAAGTCGAGTGTACTTTTAAACTGGAGCTGAAAATATTGTATGGTTTACAACCCAAGTACGCGATCCATGACACAATGTATTATAATAGTAACATTTTGGAAATGGCTGTGTTTAAGTTGCATTTTCTTATGTAAAATTAAACAAAATATTTTATAATTTTGGAACGGTATATTTATGTAGAACTGATGGAATTCTTTATGCATAATCATACCAAATCAATACAAACCAACCTAGCTGTCAATTTATGTAACGAAGTGTATTGTTCGCACTTCGTAAATTCATAAATATATAATACATTTATCTGACTTGTACAGGTCCTATTCTCTCCTACGCTTAGTTTCATGACCGATTAGCTATTTGTCTATTTTTTCCTACTTTCGCTTCAGTAACTACATGATATAATTTTTCAAGCATTCTCAAAAGTTTAGGCTTCTCTAGATGTAATGTATTTTATCGATATCCGTCGCACAAAGTATAATTTATTGTCTAATGTCTTATTCGTAATCCTTAAAGGTTAAATGCTTGCAAATGTTGCTCGGAATCCTTCATTGACTAATCCGCGCGTGTTGTTGTATAGCGATACATAACGCGGCGGTCGCGTGTTAGTAAACTGGGTGGGAATTTGTATTGATAACACGAGGTTTTAACAAGCTAGCACATCGGCCGATCAAATCGCGGCGCGGCGGCCGGTCATGCGCACGCACATTTATTTTTTACATATCACATACATAATTTTGGACGCGTAAATAAAATAAGACAATAAATAAACGCAGATTTATATTGTGCTATTAGTTCCCGCGCTATTCTGAAACATTGTGATATCGATAAAACATATTCGATACGCGAATTTATTAATCTGAAAATCGATAAATTTCTAATAACCTCGTAATAATGCGTATGTACGTGCGTTTTGTGATCGCCGGCGTGACGGTCACCACTGCGATGTTTGTTCTAATGTACGCTGCTAAGATAGACCATCCAACAAATCTAGACAGCCATCGAGCGAGACATTCCCGCTCCGCTCCTTCAAACAGTGAAAATCGTATCGACGTGAACCTAGAAGTCAATTCTACAAGAGAGAAACGCTTGCAAGTCAGACAGGTCAGACTATTTTATACGTGCTTGCCTACTATAATACCGAGTCGATGTGGGATGTAAACAAGATGTCCATCAAAGCCTGCACTGTTAATGGCAATTTACATTCCACGTACATTTTTTGTAGCGCACCAACAGCTTTAATACATGTGTCACATGGGTATGCTGTAATAAATTACAGGTTATCGCGAGGAAGTGAGAAGTTTACGTGGTCATATTGGATTAGTGCGCAAATTCTTGGCAACATATTAACTTTTTTCTGTTTAGAAATCTCTAGCACATAATGCATTTTGCCTTAGACAATTAAGAATGCTATGGTAGCGAATGGATTCATTTAAAAATAACTGGTTCATGGAGGGATCTTGGGGAGGCTTTTGCCCAACATTGGGACATTATAGGCTGATACGATACGATACGACGGTAGTGAAAGGGCCTACATTCCGGTCAACATGTGGAAAACTCATTGATTTGATACTTCTTTAAACTTTATTCCTACCCAAGTGTGGGACAATTCTCTTTGTACTCTACCGTGCCGTGGCTGTAGCTAGTTTGCTGTAGAAAAGGTTACGGTTATGTTAATCGTAGCTTTTCTATAGGTAAATTGTAGGAGAGTGACAAATTTAAAACATAATTATATCGGTCACTGAGTGATCGTGAACTGAGCGTCCATAGCGATTTAGGAATTAATAAAGCGTAATCGTCCTATAAGATAGAAATTAATTGAGATGGGTTTGGGTTGACTTCGACGTTTTTGGCAAAGTGATAGACGTACGACCTCGACTTAGGCGGCCCATTAACACTGAAAAAAAAAACTGATTAAAAACTTCGCGAAAATAACATCTTCTCTAATCCTTATGATTATTATTTTGTTCACGTATTTTAATACTCTTTCCCCGCTTTTAAAATTGTAATTGGCGAAGTCGCCAGTTTTTCCAAGTCACTGAGCGAGTTCCTGTGCGAAGTTGCCGAGACCTAATAATAATTAATAGCCTCGACGAAAGTCCGATATCCTTTCATTAGTGTCCCGTCTCTGCTGCGAGCGGCCGAGATTAAAACTTGTTCACGAGCGGGGAGCTTTGCGACGGCCGTTTTTTAAAACACCGCCCGTTCACGTCACCCGGCTTTGAGTTGTGAAATGTGGTTTCTTTGTGGAAAATATTTGCTTTAGTTTGATTTATTTTTCGTTGCAGATGATGCGGCACGCGTGGAATAATTACAAGCTGTACGCGTGGGGCAAGAACGAGTTGAAGCCGATATCGAAGCGCGCGCACCTGTCTAGCATATTCGGCGCGGGCGACCTCGGCGCCACCATCGTGGACGGACTGGACACGCTGTACCTGATGGGGCTTAACGACGAGTTCCGCGAGGGCCGCGACTGGGTGGCGGAGCACTTGCACATTACTGATGTCGTGAGTAATTTCTTTTCTAGTACGTCAAAGTGCATACATTTTTCCTGATAATCTAATAAGATATGTACGAGAGAAGCTAGGTCTCTTGACGATAGATAGATAGAATTTTTGTTCTTAGCACCTTATACACCTACACATACAGTCGTACGTTCCACGTATGTAGTCACGAAAGTGGCTGAACAAATTAAAAACTTCAAAGCCCTTTACCACTTTAACTTTAAATTAAATATTGTTTTTTCTTTATCTAAAACAAAGTAATACTCCTTGAAGTTTATTTAAAAAAAAGTTGATAAAGACAACAAAAGTTAAAGCACTCTATTTCATTCACACGCGGAATAATGTGCATCTATCTTGATTTGCGGCTTGCGACTCATTTCGCAAAATAATTAACCAAAGTCCGAACCGCTAACATTTTAATATTATTAAAATTAAAATAATAAAATATATTTGGTCATCTATTTATAATAATAATATTATTTTTGCTAAAAACGTGCATAGATTTGCAGTTCGTACTTACCAAGTACGTTAATTTAGTTTCAAAATCTGATGAATGAAGATTAAGCGATAAATATATATATTTTTAACGCAATTATAATTTCATACTCTAAACAATATTACGTAAGTTGTTATTCTTGACCAAAGCATAAATTGGTGTCAAGTAATGTTGTAATAATTACATTTGAACTGTAATTATTGTGAAAATAATAATAAATAGTTGAAATATTTTACCAGTTACAATAAACAACTCAGTCATCACTCACAAGTCACAACTCACTGCACACTTACATACCAATTGTTGTGCTTATAGTATCACCAAAGAAAACCATAATTCAAATAAATCTTATAATTTTTTATTTTTTTGTGACTTCAATTACTCAATTTACTTTAATCTAATTACACATATATTTTCCTAGTAATTAAATCGTCCGCGTACCTACTCACAAGTGCAAAACAAGTTGACCCGCTCCGTCCACGGGTATTTAGTAACGGCCGATAACAAAGGCCAAGGCGGTGTCGCTCCATTGTTATCTTTCTAACTTTCAAACGATTGCTGTGCATTTGTTTAATCTCTGTCTTTGTGTTGCGTTTGCTTGTGATCGGATGAATTTTATAAAAACAACTATTTGTTAAGCAGGGTTAAATTAGCAAGATTTTTTTTTATCTGAGCTGGGTAACGTGGCTTCAATGCACCTCATGTTAAGAAAAGTGAAGCCCAAAGAAAGTAAACGAATGAAACTTGTAGAAATGGACTCCCGTGAACCATTGAACATTTTTACCGAGTAAACAATCACGTGTAATGGACTTTTGCAAATACTGAAGCCTGAATTATTGAAATATTGCCGCTAATGTGACGCATCTGAAAGTTTTTCTGAATATAGTGCTCCAAGAATTTGCTAGTCTAAACTTAGCAGAATATAGTTTGTATTATGAAGTTAAAGTGTTTTTTTTTTTTTGGAGAAATATAATCTTGATAAGATTAAAGACGTCAATACCTTTAGATAACTGTATGGGCCATAAAAACGGAACTATTTACAAAGAGGGACCTTGTCTCTGTAATATTTCAACACACTCAAATCAGATATCTTAAGTGACCTACTCAGATTTCTCTTTAGTCACTGATTAGTTTTTTAAATATATTTTTAAATTAACTTTACTAAGATATTAAATATAACGTTAGAATTTGCCAAGAATAAATCCCGCACACAGTGCTGTTTCTAATCCTACGCAAATAATGACCCACCGACGATTATAACCGTCATTCGTTGTTGTACTCGAGTTATGACCTTGCGTGCCTCGCCATCATATCCATGAAGATCTATGGCGGACAACATTCATATACAAGAGGATATTTTATGTGACACCTGTCGAAAATGACTTACTTTTAATTCCCTACATTAATTAGTGCGAAAGATTAGACAGATGTAGATATCACATTATTTCTTAGTGGCGTACATTGACGTATATTCTATAGACACGAACGTCTATATAAACTATTTGTTCAAAATCTGAACTAAAATGGCAACCAAAACGTCACTGTTATAACCTATTTATTGACTTGAACAACAAATAATTTTACTTATTTGACTAATATTTTTTATTCAAATCCAAGTTTACACTGAGACTCGAGTTTTTATATTATGAGCGCCCCTCCTTACACAACCACAAGCTGTAAATATTGACCATACTTAAGTCAGTTTGAATAGATATCAGTTCAAATCACTTGAACACAGTGAATATTCGGAACGCCAAATCTAGTACGTAGTTCATATTATATCGATGGTGGCGTAGTTGTTATAACTATAAAACTGTAGTATTGAGATTTGATCCCCGGGTCGGGCAAAGTAATGTTCGGCTACATAGTACTAACCATGGAGTCCAGAATCATGTTCGGTAAATAATGTTAATAGAATTGACCTCAATTCCATGGAGGCTATCGGTACTTGAAATGTCGGTGAGATACACTTGTGCCTCTCCCTGAAAAGCAAATAAGCGTGATGTATAATTTTGGTTTGAATTACATTTCTCTTGGCTGTTTTACGAACGATGACTATTAGTTACTTAGTTCTAATAATTTTTGAGTAAAAGATATTTTTCTTCTATCGAATTCGATTCGATACACCATTCTAAACAAAGTACTTTTTGTAACATGTTGTATATATTTTCAGGACACAGAGCTGTCTGTGTTCGAGACGACGATCCGTTTCGTGGGCGGCCTGCTCGCGTGCTACGCGCTCACCGGCGACACGGTGTTCAAGGACAAGGCGGCGGAGGTGGCGGACGCGCTGCTGCCGGCCTTCGACACACCCACCGGCCTGCCCTACTCGCTCATCAACCCCGCCACTAAGGTAAGCAGCGCAATATATATATCTATAATTATTTCAAATTTCTTGCTGCCATAGTAGACTACGAGTAAGCTATGATCAATAGCGGACGTACCTGGCGTGAGACTCCGGGGGTGACCAAAATAATGGTCTCTGTAAAAATTTTCGTAGGTAAGGTGCTTGTTGGCGGTTACCCAGTTCGCTCTTGCAAGGCAGCCACTGCCTTTTATGGGAAGCTGCTTGTTGAAATTAGCTAAATGCTAAAACCTCACCGGGAGCATATCGAATGTTGTACAAGCGATGTAAAGAAATATCTCCTCACCTATGTTATTTCGTAACATCTGTTATTGCATATCGCAAAATGGTATTGAAATATGAATAGGAAAGTCAAAAACCTATATGTATATACCAGTTACTAACTGCTGGTTAACTTAAAAAAAAACTGTTTTTAGATATTCATTTCATACATAAGTCGAAACAGCAATATGCCAAAAGTGTATTCCAACTAGAAACAGACTTGTTATCACAGGAATACACCGTCCTTAGATAAACTTTTATGAATAAGGAGCTAGTCTTGAACGCACAACACCGCGTCGTGACAACCTTAGCTATGTGTTATACGTAGCCTGTTGCTGGCTCTGATTGCAAACACCTTTAGGGTGTTTGGGAAATTTATTTGACATACAAATTAACCTGCCCATTAAATTGTTTAGCGTCGTTCGGTAATTTTATAGGGGCGTTTGATAAAATCGTTTATCGGACACGCCAGTTTGTAAATCGAATTAAAGGAGCATGGGCGAGGGATGAAATTCAATTATTATAGTTTTATTTTTCGATATTACTTATAATGCTGCAGTGGTAATAGTGAGTGAGTTTTTAATATTCGACAGAGAGATTACCAATTTTTTTAAATGAGATCACAATCTTTAACATTTATTTTCATGTACAATTGAAAAAAAATAGTAATGTTAAGTTATGTTTTCAAGCTAGCTATTTTTTTTTAATAAATGTATAATAAAATAACATGTTATTTTTCCAGGCAAGTCGACAATATCACTGGGCGGGCCCTAACAGCATCCTCTCTGAGCTGGGCACTCTTCACTTGGAGTTCACGTACCTCAGTGACGTCACTGGACGCGACGGTAAAAACACATGGCATTTATTAGTATCCTCTATAAAAATTCAATACAATGATTTCTTATGTTTACGTGAATGTTAGACTTAGAAATATAAAAGTCCGCGATTAAATCCGAAAAATAGTTTTATATCTTTGTAATTTCAACATTTTTAATATATTTATTGTAGTAGTATATTTAAAAAGGAAAAAACTATTTTAAATCTATTAAAATGATTTCTAGTCTGTTCGGTATTTTTCGGGACAATATATAATTACTTCAGTAGTTATTATTTCATATTCATTAGCGTTTTATTTTTTCCTTCTTTAGTACCTATGTTATAGTAGGGTTACGGATTATAAGGCTAATAATGAACATTGTGCATTGTTTTCTAAGTGATAATAGTAAAATTTTATTCTATTATTACTATGTTGTATTAATGCTGCGTATTAATATTTGCAGTGTACAGGAAGAAAGTAGAGAAGATCCGCGAAGTGCTGTACAATATCGAGAAACCTGGTGACCTGTATCCGAACTTCATCAACCCACGCACCGGGCAGTGGGGACAGAGTGAGTGCTATACCGTCTAACTCATTAATCTACGTATGGATAGGTCTGACTATGACGGTTGCAGTCTCCGAAATATCGGATGCTAAAAAGAATAAATATTTAACTCAAAAAAGCATTCCTCGGTGGCGTAATTGTATTACGGTACGACTGCAGTGCTGAGCTCTCGGGTTCGATCCCCGGGTCGGGCAAGTTATATTGGGTTTTTTTACTCAGTATCAGCCTGGAGTCTGCAATCTGTTTTCGATATGATCATAGGCGCGCCCCCTATCTCATCAAGAGAACGCAATACGCATAATGGAACATGAGTGTACCGCTTGTGCAGAGACCAACCTCTTCGAGGGTGAAGGACCGTTCAAGTATTACGTAACGCAAATTTTGAAGATTTTTGACCGTGTAACACGCCATAACAAAAGTTTACAAAAGTTATGTAACTCTAAAGTGACAAGTTTTTTTGCAATATTCACAATTATTTTACGCAAAATACGCTGAAACACTTTTGTGATTGTCTTAAAATAAAAAAAACAATGTTATACAACGCTTTGTAGATACGAGACCCAGCTCCCGCCCCTGTAACGCATCGAAACGTTTTACAAGAACCTCCCCCCCAAATTGCGTTACGTAATACTTGAACGGCCCCTAAAAGGCGTGAGTTTTATTTCAATATCGGTCATTGTAAATGATTGTGTGTAGTGGGTGTGTGACGTACGTGTACTGTGTGCAGGGCACATCTCGCTGGGCGCGCTGGGCGACTCGTTCTACGAGTACCTGCTGAAGGCGTGGCTGCAGTCGGGGCGCGCGGACGAGCAGGCGCGCGCCATGTTCGACGCCGCCATGCAGGCCGCGCTCGACAAGATGCTGCGCGTGTCGCCCGGCGGCCTCGCCTACCTCGCCGACCTCAAGTACGGACGCGTCGTCGAGGAGAAGATGGACCACCTCTCCTGCTTCGCCGGTACGACCCGCTCTGCACCACCTATGATTACATCTTCAAAATAAACCAATTAGATTACGGCATTTGTAAGCATGTTAGAAACCTGTATGATTGGTCAATTTTCGTGATCAATTGAAAAGCGTTTAGGATTGTTGAAAACGGCGGTTAATATACTTCGATATTTACACACTATTCTGTTTTAACGGAAATTTGTCAAGCGAGAAATTCTTGCACCGAACCTAATACGAAATATTCTCCTTATAAAGACCTCACTAACATTTGCTTAACAATAATTTATTTAAAGTTTATTAGATTTTGCGAATAGTTCCTTCCACATAAATGTCCATTCCAGAGTGAAAATAATACCTAGAGCACTTTTTTATATCAACACTCAGACAATCCTACTCTATTATCGCACCAAATGAGTGACCCTTTAAAAAAAACAGGCTGTTATACTCCAAAAACAACTTGGATATGGTATTTTCTAAGGACACATTTATAGTATAGTAATATTAATATGACGATTCCAGGCGGTATGTTCGCGCTGGCGTCCACCACGCTGGACAACTCGCTCGCCGAGCGGTACATGGACGTCGCGCACAAGCTCACCAACACCTGCCACGAGAGCTACGACAAGGCCGACACCAAGCTGGGGCCGGAAGCGTTCAGGTACGCTGCTGTGAAGTGGCAACTCTGCTTCACAACTCCTGAGAAGTTTTTTCTCAGACATGAAGTACCAATATATTTAGCAGGGACTCGCAATGGTACTACCCAATTCTAGCCAATTATGTAGCGCACACATAAACACCCTCACTTGACTATGCAGAATTTGTAATCAATGTCAAAAACTGCATTTATACTTTTATCAATTTTTTTTATATAAATTGCCCACTCAGTAACGCGCGTTTTTTCGTAACTGGCAATGAAAAATGTGGTCAAATACTATCACAAACGTTTGCCATAATATTATATAAAAACGCTTTTAAATTAAAACATTTAATAAGAACATGTTTGCGTGCAGGTTCAGTGGCGCGGCGGAGGCGCGTGCGCAGAAGAGTAACGAGAAAGTGCATCTCCTGCGGCCCGAGACCTTCGAGAGCTACTTCATTATGTGGCGCCTCACCAAGCAGCAGCGATACCGCGACTGGGGCTGGGAGGCTGTACAGGTAACACATATCACCTGGGGCCTTATTCTCTATGCCACACGTTATTTTCACAGAGCGTAACAAGCACGTAACGCACCGCGTCACGTTAAAGACAATAGAAATTGGCATACAGAATACCATTTCACGAAAATTTCCCGAAGATAACGCGACATGGTCGCGTTACGCGTTTACAGTGACATACAGAATAAGGGCCCTGTATTTATCACTTATGTATGTCCCACAGGCCGGCATAATGTGGACTGGCGACGGATATTCATATCACGTCCGTAGATTCTCTGTTTAAACGCCACTTGATTTACTATAGGGAGGGATGGCGTTGCTTCACCATGCACGTATAAAAACATCCATCTAATTAAATCAACATTCATTCAATATAATTAGTCTGCTTAATATTATAAAGGCTTTGCGAGATAGAGAGCGGCTTTGGTGTGGTCTGTTTTTTTACTGCGGAAAAAAATTGCCTATTTGTTAATCCAGGACATAATCTATCTGTGTGCCAAACTTTATCTAAATCCGTTCAGCTGTTGCCGCGTTTACTTCTAACAAACATCGAAACATACCATTTATAATACAAGAACATTTATAAAGTAAAATCCATAATATTACCTTCTTTCGCCAGGCACTTGAGAAGCACTGTCGCGTGGACGGCGGATACACGGGCCTTGTGAATGTGTACCACAAGAATCCGCAGGGCGATGATGTGCAGCAGAGCTTCTTCCTCGCCGAGACTCTTAAGGTAATTATACCACTATATGATGAAGCGAGCACCCATCTCAATAGTATGTGCATGATGTAAGATCTTCATCGCCCCAAACTGTACAGTCCCCCACAAAAGTAGCTGAACTAATTGAAAATTTCAAAACGTTTATACACGTTAACTTCAATCAAATTATTCATTTATTATCTAAAATAGTTAACCCTCGAAATTTATTTTAAGAAAAAATGTTTGTAGATATGAAGAAAAAGTGTAGCGGCGATTGGAAATTTTATATTTGTTTAACTACTTTTGTTGTTGACTCTACATAAAACATCATATGATCTACAGACTTTTTTTTATAATTCTCAGTAGTTATACTGAATGTATTGATCTTCATATTACATTGCCCCGTGGTAATATAAATAGAGATTGATATCTACCGTCACCGATTCGCATACGAGAGACCAACCATTGCTAAAGTATTTTGGTAATTTGAACGTAATGAATCACGTTGCAGTACCTGTACCTGCTGTTCGCGGACGACACGCTGCTGCCGCTGGACGAGTGGGTGTTCAACACGGAGGCGCACCCGCTGCCCATCCGCGGCAACAACCCGCTCTACCGCGCCGCCGACAGCGCCGCCGACAACAACGCCATCTAGACGCCGCGCGTGGTACTCTTAGCCTTGCCCCTGCCCTTGTACACTGCAATCACTACACCCACTACCGACGGAACTCTATCTCGAACTCGATTCTATTTTGAACGAACCGTGTACTTTTTAATCAAACGATTTGTTGTCAATTGATTTCGTTGCTATACGGACTACAAAGGTATAGAAATGTCACGAAACGTATCAATTATGATTTTGTATTAATAAAAGATACAAGATTAAAGCAACAGTGACGAGTTTTGTAACTAAATATTTTCAATTCTTTTCTGATTATAATACTTTTTTTTTATATTTCACCATCACAAACAATCGGGACGTCTCAAGACGTCTAACAGACGCAAACATATTGGTATGACGGATTGTTGACGTGTCGTTTTATACGAGTCTGACAACTGATTGCAGACGAACAGAGTTAATTTTAAAATCACGATCATACAAAATTTGCCAGCGATACCACCGCTGGCTTCCACGGCTGTGTGCAGAAACACATGTATTCAAAATGCCGTGCGATTTTTGACTTCAAGTACGTCGTATTAATTGACAAGTGTCATACTAGACATTATTAATATAACTCCGCCACAACTTTGTGTGAATAGCCAATACTATATTATACAATTACAGTAGAAATAGGGCGGAGTGTTCATTTTCTTAATGAGTTAAACAGTGCTATATTTTTTGTTCTATATACATTATTGCATAAAATAATGTATTATTTAATTATTGGAATATACTTAAATACTAATTAACCCCTGACCTCTTATCGCCATGTTCAATAAACTATCCCCATCACTTTTTCGATCTATTTAAAAATGGACCAATCAGAACAAAGATTTTTGACATGCTCACAAATGAGTCAATTTGATTGGTTCATTCTCGGAATCCAATTGAAGATTGAGATTGGGATCATTTATTGAACACGGCTGTAAACCAAACCGTTCCTTGTAATACATTGGCAAACATAACTTTCGAGACGTAGCTTGTGAACACTAATATAAGATTATTTATATTTAATTATATCGAACACTTTAGCGTGTCATTATACTGTCACCGATTTTATCTTATTCTGTACAATGGTTTTGTGAACACACATTTAACATATTTTTCTATAGTTTTTTTTATTAAAATTATCATTAAAAAACCTCACCATATCAATGTCCTTATGACGATTCAGAGTAATTAAAATGTATTTTTTTTAGTAAACACATTTTATCTTTACTTTTATTACTTCCATATACTTGCGCTTTGCTTTATATCACAATTAGGCGTTAAATTGTATTTCGACGACGAGAATAGATAATCGATTGTTTAACAATCTTAGTTTAATTCGGAATTTTCGGTGGCGAGTGCCCATTAAATGTTCTTTAAAATCTATTCTCAGTAAGTAAGGACGATAGAAATTTATATACGTCCATAGTAGATATTGAATATGCTTCGCGACCCCTTCGTGGTGTTCACCCCACAGTCAAACAACCAAAAAAATTGGTCCAAAAGCCAACAAGTGGGCGTTATTAAGTGCAAAATAACAATTATTCAAATAGTTTAAAATAAATTGCGTCGTTAGTCCAATGTAATTAAGATGTCTATGGTGTATGGAATAATCACTGAAACGAGACATCTCGAGTTCGATTCTTCCAAGGGAACGTAATTTGAACATTCATGTATTATGTTCCAGGTGTGAGTGTTGTAGGACCAAAATCTCACGTCTCAAGATCACGACACAGGGTATCCTAGTGTGGGATCAGATTATTTAAGTGACTGTTGGGTGTATTTATTTATTATTTATCGGAAAATTAACACAGGAAAAATAATTATATTATCATTCCCCTGTCTATAGATGGTCAACTTACTAGGCATTTATCAACCGGTTTATGGTTAAATTATATAGCATTGAAATCAGCGTAGACCAGGATAGCATAGCTAACAGGCGCATCTAAAGGCCAAACTTTTACACAAGAATGCAGTTTTGGACCCTAAGTTTATTGAATTAAAGTTGTTTATAAAAATCTGCGCTAACATACGCATGCATTGTCAATACTCTATGGTAGTTGAGACGCAATGGCGGCCTTAACCGACGCGAGGCTCTAGGCGGAACAAAGAAAGTTCCCCAGTTTTAACGATTTCGTCGGCAAGATCATGAAAAAGGTCGTCCAAGGCACCGTGTGAGGCCCCAGCGATGGTCCCGGTTGGCCTCCCCCTTAGGCCGCCTCTGTTGTGACGCCACGGTATGCTCAAGTCAATTAGCCGATGTGAGAAATAGTTGTAGCAGTAATCGTGAACTGTAAATACAACTTCGGTGACTGCTTTCGTTACTTCCATTTTCAGTCATACAAATATTTTGTCGGCTTCAATAATTATTATTTCATACAACTACTTACCATGAAATATCTACGATATAAAATAAAATATATACAGTAGCTTTCGTATGTCGCAGTCATATGAAAATAATGTAATCATCATAATGTCTGTTTTAGTGTATATTACATTTTCACACATTATATAAATATGTAATCGTAATAAACGGCATAATTATTCGAAATTATTACTGTAACCGCTAGCATCAACTGTAAAAACAATGTAAACATATGCTCAGAAATAGAAACTATTATAATATGGGCATTATTATTGTCGTTTTGCACAAACTATATAAAAATCACTGCTCTTAGCACACTAACATGTACTATAACATTTGCTTGTGTGATGCGTACTTACAATTGGAGAAAAAGAAAAAAAAACAAATACAGTATCAACTGTAAAATGCTTTTTGTATTACTTAAGATCATTCATATTACACAGCAAGGTTTAATTTATACTGACTAGTGAGAGGAGACTATTTTTCACAATAAGTACGCTTTCCACAATGCTTATAAGAATAAAAACACCTATATTTATATATAATTTTTATAGTTTGACTGCTCTTAGATTATTTATTTTTTATTATCTTAATATTACGTATATGTCGGATTGTACACTACTGATTTTATTGTCTGCACTGCTAACATAAGTTAATTAACTCAGTAGTGTATAATTTAATTAATTAAGTACGTATTTGGGTCATTGGTGGGAAAGCGATTTTGACAACAATTTCTTGCATTTTTTTTTAATATCATCCATTTAGAAAATGTTGATTATTTTTTTCTAATACGTTAGATTTGTTTAAAACCGCCAATGACCACGATGAATATTTTTGTAAATCTTATTTTCCAGGCCATCAAGGGAAATAGTAAAATTCATATATTATAATTATTTTACTTCCGATCTCGTAGTTGTGTATGAATTGTTGAGGTATATTGCGATATACTGTAGAGTTTTATCATAATAATTTGATTAACGACAGACATATCTATGAATGTTTGTGTGAGTATAGAGGACGTCTAGCGCTTTGATGTGGAGACGGCGACGCGACGGAATGCTTGACCATCGGTGTACCCCGCTGGCCTATTTACAGTTTATTCAGTTCAAATTTAGCAGTTTAGTTTATGTAAGGACGTGTTTTGTGTTACACTTGAACGTGAATGTAATTTGTATATTGCTAGTAAGTGCAGAAATATGTTTTCGGTGATTAACAATGTTGGATTAATAAATAAAATAACATTGGATATTGTACGCAATGGCCGATTTTATAAAATATCAGCAACATATAAATTTTGTAAATTATTTGAAAATCTTGTTTTACCTCGTTTAAGTGTTGCAGAAGTTGAAGAAGCCGTGAAGCTTTGTTAGTTTTGTGATTTAATATACAAAGTTACATAATATATTTTTTTAATATTATTTTCTGCACCTGTTAATAAAGCATTACGATACGTAGCTTACCTTTTTTTTAAATTTTGGGATCACAACTTAACGGAATTATGCCTAAAAATTCTCAGTTGTAATATTAAATTCAATGGTAAAGATACAGATGACGACGAAGCTCGAGACGTATATAGACGTACGCACGAATCGCTCTGTGGAACCACACCGCGTGACGTCAGCAGCTATATGTCATCTCTAGACAAATCATAGTTAAATATCTGTAAAATATGTATGTATAATAATAGTCTTAGACATTAAAATAATTTTAGCTTTAGGTTTTCTGTGTGTAGTTCATATTGTTATTTTTTAATTAAACGATGTGGGTGTGCGTATGTTGATGTATTTGTTTAATATATATTATATCAGTAACATGGATACTGCCACGTTAAACAAGTTGTGTTCTATTGGATATAGAATTGATTTGCATCGTGAATATTATATGCGAAGGGTGAGAAACGCTAGCGACTCGTAGTTCCTTGTGTTACGCTGTAAACTGTAATCATAGTGTCTAACAGTGTTGCGAATGTATGTTTGAACCAGTATATATCAGAATAGCAGTAAATTATCGGACACTTAAAGGCATTTCATGGTATTTTTAACACAAGCATCGATTTTAGTATATTATTTTTCTGTTCAAATTTAATTTCAATATTTATTCTTATATAGGTATAATGTATATGACTAGTTTACAAGATAATTAACGACTTGTTTTATTAAAACAAACAACGATACAATATTATGATCTTTACCTGATTTTTTATCTCTTCTTCCCAATTGTATGCAACATTTGCTTTTCTCATTAATCCTTACTTAATCTTCCAATAACTAAGTTTATGTAAAATTATATTTAAAAAAAGTCCCAATACGTAGGAATAAACTTTTTCCAAATGACAAAGCCTATATCAGTTATCTACAGCTTTGCTTTGCGAAACGCAATGGTAGCGTTCAATGAGATATCCAATTATACTAATTATTAGTCATAGCCTTATAATAAACCCGAAAATTTAAACCTATCCGACTCGCTATCTTTGGATCGATCGCGAGATTAAATCAAAATAAATCCCTTGCTAAACCGTCAAACAAACTAATCTAATTGGTTCATTTTCACTATCGATATGAAGACAGCGACTGATATTAATCGATAGATCATGAATTTTAAAACACAATCATGAATTTATCGGGCTATGTCTTTACATAAGCATTTAAAAACATTTGTATTTTATTTTTTATCTTAAAACAACGCCTAATGAAGCTTAAAAAACTTTAATTTGGGCAATATAATATCTCGATGCGTGTGTTAAATAATAGCTATATTAAACGATTGTTACTGAATGTACCTACTGCCTGTTAAAACAATATAATGTATGTATGGAGTTGTAGTATTTAATAAATAATGTACATTTTTTGTTTATTAATAAAAAAAATGTTTACAAATTGTAATTTCATTTATCTCCTATATTTACATGTGAGTGAGACTTCTTCAAATAAGTTCCTTAGAAAAAATATTTACATCTTCGGGATGAAGATATAAAAAACTCGCACAAATTGCAAAACTTACGAATCATATCTAGAATCTCCCAGTCCATCGTAAGCATACGCTGCCATATTAATCAGACCAAATAGATGTTATAAAAAAGTAATCTCTCCATACTATTTATTATATTACGTTGCAAGGACTATCGCTGCGTGAGTAGAGTATGGTGTGGATTTCTATGAAAAAAAAAATTGAATTAATTGCATTATAAAATAGCTTCTGCTCATATCTTCGCCCACATAAATATCCTCTTGGGACAAAAGTCCGCAAAACTCATAAAAATCATCACAAATTTTCACATTAGAAAATCATCTGATTATATTTAATCTTAAACTCGAAGATCACTCAATAGATCGGCCAAATGATGATAATGATGATTCGCGTATAGTGCTTAATCATAAATGTTAAAACAACCTATCTAGCGAAAATAGAAAATTCTATTCATTTTAAACAATCGACGGCGCCTTAATGTGTTAATTCGCGAACTCTCCTGACATCGCAACCATACACTGAATTTAGTAGGCGTTATAGATTTACATATAACATAGTTTAAGTCTAGATTTGGCACTGGATATAAGAACTAGCACCTGTCCCACGTCCACCAAGTCATTAAACCGAAAATTTTTGATTTCATCGAGTAACAGTAACATGTTGACTTTACTACCATGAAAATAAAACCAGTAATAAAAATTATAACGCAACTAAATAACTATATACCAAATTTAATTCCTAAATACCTAAAATACGTTACCAATACGTCATAATTAGAAAATCGGTTCATTAACCTTAGCCTATTTGAGTAAACGGCCCATAAAAAGGGTGGCAAAGGTAACGTTGCCATACTGGCTGCTAAATGTCGCGGCATGATTGTCTCTGGGCTAACATTTGCAGCGGGGCCGCCTGCCATCCAATTAGGGGTGTTAGCTCTGTTTGTTTCGACGTGTTACTAGCTGTTTTAACCTTGACGATGTCATCTGGGACAGTAAGAAAGGCTGTTCAAATGTTATTAGCTTGCAATTTGGCATCGTGCTTTTGTCGGAATTAATAGCTTAATAAAACGTAATGGTAGATCTGGTTTAGATAATTTTAATGATGCGTTTAGGTGTCATATCTTGTATATTCGAAAAGACGTATCTACTGTCATATTACATCACGCCAGTGGTTAATAAAGATGTGGCGGATTAATGTTGTGAATTTCCATGACTAGAATCTTATTGTCGGTCAGATGAGAATTGGCTTGTCATATAAATAAATGTACGTTAGAGCCATTGCAATAAACTGTTTAAAATTGTCGTTAATTACGTCACCCGCTTTTATACGTTGATGTTAAAGTTCACGTGACGTCCATGGCGCAGCATACATAGATACCTACAAGCTGCCGCGGCGCGAAATGGCGCGTGGGGGTGAAACGCGAAGTCGCGGATTCGATTCTAGCCCCAAAACATAAGTAAGTTTTCTAATTCCATGTAGTTTTTTTAAAGCTGAAAATCGCAAGCAGTTCTTAATATCCAGAGCAGCACTTATTTAGTAGTGTGATGCAGGATCGAGAGTATACATGTAGCATCAATGGAAGTTGGTTCAAATTGGTGTTGTTAAAGCTAGTTCAAATCATTCTTAATATCTACGTAATGTCTGTCGTCTACAATTTAATAAATATTAAACATTAAAAAGCAAATTTCTCAAGGATTTTCGAAATAAGGATAAGTAATAAACAAATTTATGTAGAAAAACGAATGTTTCCAAAGACCACGTTAAATGTCCCGGAAAAACAAATATTGTTTCAATTAGCGAAGACAAGACAGTTTTCTTTATGGGACTGGGACGCTCCCTGTCCCCATTCTGTATCGCACCATAAAGGGTGGTGGGGTGGTGGTATTGTGGGGCTGCAGCCGGCCGGCGAGCTTTCAGGATGGCTAAAATAGTTCAGCGGCTGGCAAAGTGAAGAGCGGGCTCGGCGACTCGCCACGAACCAGCCACGCCGTGGTTAATCACTTACCTCATATTTTCGAAATTGTTTTCAACCGTTTGTGAATTTCTTTGCTTATTTTATAGTAACATTCCAGTTTTAAAATTATCGTCTTATTAGTATTTAATGATAAATTCTCGATAACCTCACAATCTGTTTTTAACCCGTTCTATATGGTATTTCGTGTGTAATGTATGTATATTGTATAGTGTAGGTGTAGAGATCGTGAATGCTAAACAGGCTGAATAAGCGACAATGAAGCCCGCAAATAAATCGCACTTTCTCATTTTAATAACCGCATTGTCAGGTAAGTCGAAAATAAAACATAATATGTTAATAAAATTTATTTAGCAAATTTCTATGGAACTAGTAATGTGTACCGTGACCTTCACAAAGTTATAATCCTATCAGTACATGTGTTTCGTTTGAACGATGAATATACCAAAACTCGTCTGCTACAAGACTTTAAATAAAATTAAAATAAATAAATATACTGGTCTGAAGTCATACTTCTAAGTATACACTATACAGACTAGAAATCTAAAATAAAGCCTGCAATTGCCTGCAGCGGCACGTTACGTCTTGTAGGTGTAAATTGCGAATTTACTTATGTAAAGAGTAAAGGACGTTAAATTACAATATAAGTGATATAACGGCATTTTATAAGCAAATGCTAGACATCATCAAATATAGTTTCTGAATATGATTTTAACCAAAGTAAATTCATTAATTATTTGTAATTGTTTTTTGTTTTTTTTTTTGTTTATTTATTAATGTTTCGACTGTAAATTTTTGGTGGTAAATAATTTACTTGCAAATGTTGTATAAAATATATAAATAAAATATCACCGGCCATTATAGATATTGCAAAAAAAACTAATATTCAGGGGTCTTTATTAGACCAACAAAAACCAACCTATGATGCAAGTAATAAGGATTAGAATGATAAAACCCAAATATCACATGTGTTCGTAATTTAAGAGCTATAAGGAAATAAATGTATAAACATGCTACGATAAAAAATAACCTTTCGGCTTTCCAAATTAGAATTACTTCTAATATTGTAATAAATACTCTTTTAACTTTATCATTATTGTTAATATAATAACATTCTTGAATCAGATAGAGTACCGAGTATTTCAACAAGATATATAGCAAATATTTCAAGCTAGCATTATTACAAAAGACAAATAACAGAATAATTTATTATTATGTATTTTCCTTTGCCGCGGACATCAGTCAATAAGTTAATAATTAACAAAAATACCGAAGGACGTATTTAAAAACAGGAAAAACGGCAATCAGACACCTACTAATAATAATATGTTTTTTTTGTAAATTACCAACCAGCTCGTTTATCACCGTTTGTAGTTTTGTGTTAATGATTCATCTTCATTTTTTCTATGGATCCGTCGGTATTTCTTCACATCGTTCATAGAAACCGACCAATGCAGGATATGCTGCGAGTTGGCAAATATTCGATAACTTGCTAAAAGGTTGAAAACCAGCAATCGTGGCATTACATTAGTGTTCCTCTTAAACAAGACCAAATGTATAAAAGATTACCAAACTGCCACAAATTACTTCTTAGCGCTATCAACTGGAGACCTAGCCTAAAGATAAATGGCGTACCAATAAAAGATACCACAATGGTAATGCGATGGCACGCACGCGATAGACCCACTTTACCTCAAACTTCCATGACCGCATATAAGTTCATCAAAACCACATTTTTTTATACGGACACTACAAATTGATCCAACTAAACCTGAAGGTAAGTGTGTGGTGTCAAGACAAGAGTGTTGATTAACAAGAGATGTTTAACCCTCTGGCGCGATAAATATGGCTTGATTGTAACAGGATATACGCAGGCTGGTGCCAGAACGCGACACACCAGCTTAGACCACATTTCACACCTAGCATACGGTGGTCGTTATGACTATCCAAGCGTATACAAGTATCCTACCAAAATGATATAGGACATGAAAATGCCACCACGTTCGATCTCTGTACAAGATGTAGAGGCGCCATTCTCTATAATTTTAAAGAAGCGCGAGAATATATTTTTGTGGAAAGCACTGTAATTACGCGAAATCTAGCGCTTTGGCAGTTCCCTCATCGTTTACAGCCGGCGCGTCTCTTAGTCCATTGAAATGTTACATTTTTTAGGCCTTAGAGGACGCAATTTTATTTTTTTGATGTGTAGTGGGGGTCAGTGTAAAGCTAAAACCAAGTTTGTGGGGTCGCCACCGTTGTCCCACGGCCGCCATCTTAAAATAGGGTTGAAATAGTTTTTACGATGTATCTCTTAAACTATTTATCTGACAAAAAAAATATAAACATTTTTGTTGCAAATTAAATTCTCTACAACTTTGGTCCAGTAACTTTTTGTCGTAGAACTATAAATAAAAAAGTTATAAGCGAAATGTTAAGAAATTCAATGTTAAGAAATATCCATTGCGACGTCATCAGAACGTGTGTTTATAAGGTTCATAATACTTTTTGTACTCTCATCACGTACAACACAAACCCGCGATTGTCGGCTTGTACATACGCGAATTACTTGGATCCTGAATCGCATTGGCACAGATGGAGCAATTGTTCACACAAACAATTTTTTACGAACTGTTTCGGAAGTTACCGTACATATTGCGTGTTATTGTTATTACGTGGACAATCGAACCGATAATGTTGTTCGTCGTCGCAGCAGCAGCTCCAGTAGTTTTTCGTCAGTTTCAGAAGCTCCAGAGCCAGACTTTGTTTTTGTGAGATAAATAGTTTAAGAGATACATCGTAAAAACCATTTCAACCCCTATTTTCAAGATGGCGGCCGTGGGACAAGGGTGGCGACCCCACAAACTTGGTTTTAGCTTTACACTGACCCCCATTACACATCAAAAAAATAAAATTGCGTCCTCTAAAAAACACAACCCCAAATGTAACTTTTCAATGGACTATCTGTGTTACAGGATTTATAAGATAGTTTAATTTTCGGTAATCGTTTTGGAAATGATGACCAATAATAACTAATTTCACAGTCCTTCAAGCTTGCTCGTCTATACTGTAGGTAAACTAAACAATGTTTCCAAACGAAATTTACAAATCGGCATTCATAACCATCTCATCATCATCTTATAACACTTACAACGAAATAAAAATTTGAAGAGATTGTTATGTGATCGCCAGTTTCAAAAGACACAATGATAAAAAAATTAAGTTCCAAAAATAAAATCCCATAAATTGCCACAAGAAAAATGGTTTTCACAGATACCGCGTTGTAAAATGTGGCGCCGCGCTTGCTTTTGGGTCGCTTCCGCTCACTTCCGGTTCGCGCCAAATGCTAAATTGACGTGTTATGCTGAAGCGACGCTTTGTGGTTCAAATATAAGCCTGTCAATTAAAATTAACGCAATCCCCATCTTTAATATTACATTTAATAAAATTATAACTGGACGATGTCTATATATTATTCTAGATATTAAAGGAAAACTAATATCGGAGTTCTTTATTAAAGCAACAAAATCGAAAACAACAGTTTCTAAAAATTATGTCTGTCTGTATATCACGCGGAAAATACCTACTCCAGGATATTGAATGCAGTTTTAACCGATAGATAACATATAATATTTATATATCTGCATGTTACCAATATTTTTTGTAAAGTAGTTCAGTGCTAATTTTAATTAGTCACAACTCCAAAAAAATATTTTATATGTATTGTATGTTGAGGTTTGCATAGCCAAATACAAAGCCTTTTTAATAATGTTATGTAAACTGGCCATGTAACAGTATGTATCTTTTGAATTATTGTATTTGGAATGAAATAACAATGTACTGTTACTAAGCAATGTGTGCTAGTCTAATACGGTTGTCTAATGTGTTCACTCTATTGAAAATATAAGTTCCTATTCAACGGAAAACCTGGTTTACTTTTAACACTTACTCTGCAGGGCGACTCGAAGCCCAACAATGGTTATGGGCCCAGTTCACTCAGAATTAATGTCTACCTGATGAATCTCCAGATTCATCTCAACAGATAAAGCCATCAATAGTCTAACGGTATCCAACCTTGCTACGGGCGCAAACGTTTTATCGTAATCAACTCCGAATCGTTGACTGAATCCTTGAGCAACTAGTCTTGCCTTTTCACAGTTGATTTATCCACATTTGTCTTGGTTGTCAAAACGTATCGACAGCCAACAATATTTCTATTTGACGGTCTACTAACGACATCCCAGGTGTCTTTTTGTATCAGACTCCTTATTTCAGATAGGATCGCCTCTTTCCAAGCTGACCGTTCGTCTCCTTGAAGAGCCTCTTTTAGCGATATTTCCACAGAACCTGCAAAATCCATGCAGTCTCCAAAAGTCTCTTCAGCTTCATTTTCTATTGACTGTTCTGGTTCTTCTACATGTATTGGCTCCGTTTAATATCATTTTGTTAGGAGGGTTCTAAAAGATAATAAAAGTATAAGTTTGGGACATGTAGCCACTACCGATATGATAGCAGATGTATTAACAAAACCGCTGCCTAGCATTAAACATTATAAATGTATAGACGGTATAGGTCTTAAATCTTGTTAAGATTTTTATACTTGCAGGATTTATTTATTTGTTTCATTTAATTTTAATTGAAGACTTTGTATTTGAGGGGCGTGTTGAGGTTTGCATAGCCAAATACAAAGCCTTTTAATAATGTTATGTAAACTGGCCGTGTAACAGTATGTATCTTTTGAATTATTGTATTTGGAATGAAATAACAATGTACTGTTACTAAGCAATGTGTGCTAGTCTAATACGGTTGTCTAATGTGTTCACTCTATTGAAAATATAAGTTCCTATTCAACGGAAAACCTGGTTTACTTTTAACACTTACTCTGCAAGGGCGACTCGAAGCCCAACATTGTATAGGTATAATACCACGCATAGGGCAGATTACATTACCCATGTTTTAATAACTTATTAACCTGCATAATATAAAGTTTAATTATTTTTTTAACGCTACCAATTTTTTTTATTTTTTTTAAATTAATAAACATATCCAACTGTACCCAGTTTAAAAGGATCATCATGTCCTATGGAATTTTAAGAAATTTCCCTGTATCTTCAAAGTCCAAGGTCCAAAATCAATTAAATTTAAATGGTACCATTTGGAAGTTTTACAGAGTCTAACGCAAACTAATAATTTAACACTAAGTAAAATAAAAAAAACTGATTGGTTTTTGTTTTGTTAAACAGAAACTCATCAATAGCTATTAAACGAAGAAAAAAGATAATGGATTGAAAAAAGAGGAGAAAATAATTTGTATATTTTTAACGATTCGTCTTTGCCTATTTAAGTATAAGTTAGTTGTCGTGCAGTGGTCGAAATTCAACCGTTGAATTTAACTTTATTTTTCTGCACTCGCAATATGTTTAAAAAGGGGTACTAGAATGTATTCTCTTCACATTCTGTTTGACATTAATGTATGTAAGTATGTATTTTATTATTTATTTTTTTACGTCTCTAATTTATAAAATCAATAATGGACCAAAACAGGTATATTTTTTTACACGTACTAATATAATTCGCAAAACACAGACATAAAAAGTTAAAAAAAAAACTTGGATGCTACTCGTGGTACAGACTCCAGATGTTAAACAGGATGGGCTCAAAGGGCTTCGCCGACCGACCGTGAGAAGCATGGGACCTTCTTGACAGTTCGGTATTAGGACCGCATAAAATGTAGGAGTTATAATGAGATGATCGACATAAGGCTATTAAATGTATGGATATTTGAGACAACACGCATAGATGTTAAAATAATGACACAATTTAATAGAAGAAAAGTCAAATTGAATCGCATTTAATTTTATATTTGAATACTATTAACCATTTTCCTATTTATAGTTGTGTTGGTATGTAAACAAGATTATCCAAGTTGCAATCAAGCATAATGATAACAGCACATAGGTATTTATTAAAATATGTTATTAACATAATATTATTTATTTTATACCGTTAAAAATGTAAAGATATTTTGTTGTGATTTAATATCATGATGGAAATATTAAAACGTAAATGATATTTGTCGTCAATTACTCGTTACTAATAACGTTTAAATCATATGATAGAGTCGAATCACAGATAGCATTCGGACAGTTCTGTCCCTTAAAATGCCTCAAAATATGCGACTCGTAAGGCGATGACGTTTAATTTTGATGTTTGTGATTAATGGATAGGTCAATACGTCAGTGACGTAGTCTCTCAACCGATCCCAATAAAACGACACGGAATCGTGTCGTGTTTTGCCATATTCGAAGCTAACACAGAGCAAATTAAGTTTACTTATTATTTTAATTTACTTAAGGATTCCTTTACATCTTGTATTATTTATTTCGCAAAACAACGACTGGGTTCGTGTAGTCGCTGTTATTATTTTCAGTGCTATGGTTTTGAATATCGAATGTATTATTCCATTTATAATTTTCACTTTCGGTAAGTGACTTCTAGATAGAGGGACTTCAAAGAACGTGGAGATTTTTTAGTATATTTGTTTACGTTTAATTAAAATAATACGACTAAAAAACCTTTTATTTCGGAATCATAAATAAAATTTGTAGTAATTCTTATTTAAATAGATTTTTTCAGAAGTGTCACATTCATTACGACCAACGACTCCGACTGACCACATTTTATAAAGCGCTGTTTTTAAACTCTACTCAGCAACAAAACAAATCCTTCTGTCTTTCACATTACAATTCGAATAAATCAAAAACATCACGTCCTAATTGACTATACTTTGACAGCTCTACGTCTGGGAAAAGTGCCTAATCCGTTTTATAGCGGCGTAAAGGTAACAGTCATAAGGCGCGGCCGGCGCACCCTGGCATTTACCCGGGGACCATAAAAAGAAATATCTAGCAGGGCTCATCGCTAAAGGCCTCGGCGCGCCCTACAGCCCGTTCCGCTAGCCAGCCGCCCTACTAACCCGTTTACAACTACAATTATTTTATTTTATTGGACATGTCTCTTCATTAGAGATTGTTGTTATGTTATAAGTATTTTTGATTCTTTAAAAATTTAGTACATTTATGTAAAGGAACTCTATATTTTGTGGGAATATGTGCAACTGAGATGAAGTACTCTTTATTGTTCAGTTTTCAATTTACTGTTGCCCATAGTAATGGATGGCATTATATTAAATTGGACAACAAGAACGGTTTTTTTATATTTTCTTCAACTCCTCACAATAATAAATTTCACTATTGAATTCATGAACCCACAAAAAATTATGGAAAAAATTATTCATGCGAATTATGAAATACTTTGCAGTGTTATGAGTCATGACTTATATATGAAACTATTAACCACTTATATTCGTAATAATAGTTGGTACTCATTTTTTGTGTTCTTACAATTATGTTTTTTCACATAAATTAAATAAAAGGAATTTACTGTACTCCACACCAAGAAAAAAAACATATAAACTTTAATAGTCGATTTAAAGTTGCTGTACAAGCATTGTTTGACTTTTTAGAAGTTATAAACCAAGTTAGGTATTTGTACCTGAAGACTATTCAAATAAAACACATTACGACTTATGACTGATAAATAATTAAAGTCGGTTATAAGCCAGCCTAAATTAACTGGGTTTAGTATCGAGGTCATTCGGGCCGCAGCCCGCCTAAGGGCTCCATGCGTGCACCGCAGGGCCGCGGTGATAAATGATGTCCATTGTCTTTTCTTTATTGCTGAAGGGTTACCCAGTTTTGATAGCCGACAAGCCCGGAAACCTCGTTTGCGAATTTAGGACTTGTATAGAAGTATAAATATAAGGCTTTTGTTTTAATACCAGCTTGTGATCGCGTGGAATTCGTACAGGTGCATTCCTGATTCCCTACACTCATGTTAGTGTTCGGAGCCGTCCCTCTATTCTACATGGAACTCATTTTGGGTCAATACAACCGGCAAGGGCCCATCACGTTATGGAAGATTTGTCCTCTATTCAAAGGTATGTTTGTGGTTAACATTTTTAGTGCATAGTTAATGATACTAATTATGTTTTATTGTTTTAGGTGTCGGATTCTGCGCAGTCATGGTGGCTTTCTACGTGTCTTTTACTACTACAATGTTATCATAGGTAAATATTTCTTTTTAAATAGCTTTATCTAGCACTTAACACAACTTTAAAAGAATCGTTGTAACGAGACCGACCATCTTACATAATGTTGTAGCTCTACCAGTCTTAATAACATAAAAAGTAAACTTATATTAAATCATAATCAATTATTTTATGCACATATTATTTGTTTATATTTATTTTACGTAAATGTATATAGGTATATGCATATACATGATTACGTCTTTATTTATCAATTACATTACATAAAAATAAACCCATATTCCAACGTTCGGAAGAGAGCGCTTTTTGCAACTGACCGCCTATTGTTACACTAGATATAGTTAATAAGTATATTTGTGTGTTTTTCTGTTACTTATGTGGTGTTCAATAAAGAGTTGATATCTATATTTCTACACGAAAGAATTTTAAGATAATGTTACCATTCCGGTCTAGCTGCTTTATTTTCGGTTTTGGACAATAAAAGACCTACTAAATAACCAGTGCAGTGTTATTCATCGTCCAATACCATTTATGATACCAGAGACCAAGTGTTCTCGGTCTTGATGGCAAGGAATCAGATTAGGTAATGAAGGAGACATTTAGGTCCCCGGAATGTTCTAGAAAATAAATTGTGTTTTATAAAGCATAACTATGGCTCTGTTCTGTCATCTATCTATCTTCTATCTATACTTATAATAAATCTGTAGAGAGGTCAATTCTGTACATGAAATATATTTCAAAAATAACTATCAGGGGATGATTAGGGATCGATACTGATGCCAAAAATGCAATTAGTAAAATTTTTGTCTGTCTGTCTGTCTGTCTGTCTGTCTGTATAACCGTTATAGAAACAAAACTACTCGACGGATTTTAACGAAACTTGGTACAATTATTTGTCATACTCCTGTGCTGGTTATAGTATACTTTTCATCACGCTACAATTAATAGGAGCAGAGCAGTGAAGGGAAATGTTGGGAAAACGGGAGAAGTTACTCCATTTTTAAGCTTCCGTCGCGTGTGCAACCTTAATGGTTAAAGCTACATAGAAATCATGTATGACGGAAATGTTCTCCTTAAAATTATGTAAAAATATCCCACGACAGCATATGTCTATCTTTTATGGTTGACTCACAATGACATGTGTAACTCCCGATAGCTTAGCAGTTCGAAGCTTTCTCATTATATTTGTTTACTAATCTTAGGAACTATCGGTCCAAACTGAAAAATTCTTTTTGCGTTGGATAGCCCTTTATTTGTGGATTGCTATAGGCTATATATCATCACGCTATACCCAATAGGAGCGGAGCAGCAATGGCTAATCTCTGGAACTAACGGTCCAAACTGAAAAAAATATTTTGCGTTGGATAGCCCTTTGTTCGTGGAGTGCTCTAAGTTATATATCATCACGCTATGACCAATAGGAGCGGAGCAGTAATGGCTAATCTTAGGAACTACCAGTTTGAACTGAAAAATTCGTTTTGTGTTGGATAGCCCTTTATTTGTGGGGTGCTATAGGCTGTATATCATCACGCTATGACCAATAGGAGCGGAGCAGTAATGATACATGTTACAAATACGGGGACAATTTATTCGTTTTGAGAGCTTCCGTTGCGTGCGCTGCGTAAACGGTTAAAGTTATGCAACAATGATGTATGTCGGGATTATTCCTCTTAAAAGTTCTAAAAATATATTATAAAACAAAGTCCCCGCTGCATCCGTTTGCCTGAACGTCTTAAACTCAATAACTACCCAACGTTTTAAGATAAAATTTGGTTTGGAGACAGTTTGAAACCCTGGGAAGAACATAGGCTCCCGGAAAACTACTACTTTTATAATGGAAAACTTTAGCCTGAAAAACTTTATAACGCGGGCGGAGCCGCGAGCAAAAGCTAGTATAGAATAAACTCCTCAGATTCGTATGGTGCTAAATATGATCCTATTTATAGCACGCGTTGCCGCAAACCATCGTTATACGTATTACTATAATAGTCTATTATCAATTAATGTCTTATCAATATGTAATATGTTATCAACGCTACACCGTAACCGATAGCCCTAAAATATTATGATCTAATTGGTCGTTTGGAACGCTACCAAAATTTAAAATTTATTCGTGTAAGTTACATTGTTTTAATGGGCATGTAATGTTTCAATAATACAGGCATTTTGAATATTTTATGTGCCATATCTACGTAACTCATGTCATATTTTAATATCGCAATACATTCTAGAATATTCTGATACAAATGCAAAGATACTTGCAAGCAAGATCATAACTAAAACCACTGTTTCAATGAATGAAAATTGAGAAATTCCGAACAACCGCAAGCTTCAATCTAATATTGTGAATTTGACCTTTCAGTCGCAAAATTTATATTGAATATTCCAAAATGATATAGGATTGAAATCTGTGGTTGACATCGAGCAAAAAGTGGAAAATATTTGAGTCATTTGTCTCTGAGTTTGTGCAAGAATAGTTGCATTTCCGTCCTCTCCTGTTATTGTCGTTGAAATATCAGCGCCACTTAAATCTTTGGCAGATCTTTGTTAAGCGCTGAAAAGAGACTAAAAGCCAGAATATAATATTTGGACTGCAAAACCATAGTAAATGACTAATATTTGTGTTAGAGTACTACGTACTCAATTATAATTATAACTAGCTTTTGCTCGCGGTTTCGCACGCATTAAACAGGTTTTCTGGGATTAAACTGCCGCTAAGTATATATTTACCCGGAATAAAAGTAGCCTTTGTCCTTCCTAAGATATCGAACTATGTCCATACCAAATTTCATAAATCCGTTAGGTTGTTTTGAGTTTATCGCGTTCAGACAGATATACCTACATGTTCGTGGAACTCTGTTTTAAAATATATTAATCAGTGATTGGTAAAACAAAGACGATTTATGAATTTAATTTTTCAGTTTATTTAAAAATAGTACAAAGGTATATAATTTATATTTTCAAACACAAATCAGCCGCCTGTAAATATAATAAGTTCTCCCAGTTTACTTTTGAATGCGGTATGTCCACGTATGTATAGTTGTTATCCTCGCGTAGGATGGGCGTTCTACTTCCTAATATCATCAGCCCGCTCCGAGCTCCCGTGGGTGCACTGCGACAACTCCTGGAACACGGAGCAGTGTTGGGACGCGGCTCGGCTGAACGCAACCAACCGAACTGATGTGAAGTACCAAGGACCCTTATCGCATTTTACCCCGGCCTCCGAGTTCTTTCAGTAAGTATTTAAATATTTTATAGTGTTTCGGAGAGTCAATAATTTTTTTCATCGGGTTCATAAAATGTACAGTTTTTGTAAGTATTAGTACTGATAATTTGTGCAAAATAAATGTTAAATTTGTAAACTTACCTTAAGCAGGAAACATAAGTACCTATCTTCGAAGTTCAATACTATCAGATGATTTGAAACGCCTCGAACTTTTAATATATTTAAGATTCTTCTAGCATCTCACTCATGCCTCAGAGCTAATTAAATATTATTATCATGAAACCTCTATGATCCAACTCATAGTTAATTCGAAAAATCTGGACAAGTTAGTGTTGGCCCTCCAGCTTTTATTTTAGATCTGTCTCATGCTTCTTCTTTCTATCCTTTTTTATATTATCCCTCTACACTGTAACATTGTTTCTTCTTACAGCCGTGCTGTCCTGGAAATGCAGCACTCAGAAGGACTTAACGACTTGGGCTTTCCGAAATGGCAACTGGCTGTCTGTTTGGGATTGGTTTATGTGACGCTTTACCTTTCTCTTTTCAAAGGAGTCAAGAGTTCGGGTAAGTTTGCATAAACATTTCCAAGTTTTGTAAGAAAGTCAGAATGCCTATTAGGTGCAGACGCTGCAACTTGGTGCCGAGAAAGGATTCTAGATTTTGAAACTGATAGTTGCTTCAATAACTTTAGTAACCTACAATGCTACGAAACATAAAGTTGGTGAAATTACTGAAGCCACTTTTGAAGGTAGCAAAGATACCTGAAGTTGTTTAATCAGTTATCTATTTCGTAAATAACGTAGCGTTACTCGAAGATACGTTGAAAGCATCTGTACATCGCCTTATAGGACTAGTCTTCACCTGTGACTTTGAAATTATAATAGTGGTAAGTCTTTATAATTCCTTTTCTTGTAGGCAAAGTAGTATGGATGACAGCTACAATGCCATACGTGGTACTGTCGATATTGTTAGCTCGGGGTCTGTTGCTTCCTGGTGCCACTCGAGGCATAGCGTATTATCTGCAACCAGAACTCACCAGACTTAAGGATACACAGGTATGATCATGGTTTTAATGATTAACCTAATTTAATTATCTGCAGTGTATTTGTTTTTAACCCCAATGTCTTGCTTTTTATAGCTTTATTCTATAAGCTGTCATATTATTCCAAACCTTATTACGGAATATGTTATTAGCGATAGTAAACATAACTTTATTATGATAGATTAAATCTCTGGGAGCTGACATATTCGGTCTTCTTTTTGCAAATAATGGCTAAATTTAGGGCTATTGGGATATTAATCTCTATAGCTATTTAAACTTCTATCCTGATATAGCATTCCTTTGTCCTTCCAGGTGTGGGTAGACGCCGCTGTCCAAATTTTCTACTCCGTTGGCGCTGGATTTGGAGTTCACCTTTCCTATGCCAGCTATAATACCTTCCATAACAACTGCTATAGGTAAATATATAACATAACAACTAGATAAGACTGCCTTTTTAAATCCTTCTCTGATTTGTGATCTATGTAATGTATCTAACTACTTAAGTTTATAGAGCACACTAATAGACCAATTTCAAGTTAAATCTTTAGGTAAATGTCAAATATCTTACCAAATTCTATAAATAAGATTAATGTATTTATTCATTTTGTAAACCAATTAAAAAAGAAAACTATATTATTCCGTTCGTTCATGCAGACTGCTTGGTCACAACTTTGGTGAACTGTTTCACTTCGTTCTTCTCCGGTTTCGTGATCTTTACTTACCTTGGCTTCATGTCGTACAAGCAAGGAGTGCCGATTTCCTCAGTGGCTACAGAAGGTAATTTTTATGGCATGATACCTATCTATTAAATCTTCGAAAAAGGTATGTAAATAAAAAAAAATAAATCACAATTTAATGGGTCTCCTGTTGAGTGACGTAGCTTGCTAAAAGGGGCCTATAAAAAATTGTTGAGGCCAATCTAGGGCAGTAGAGAACTTTTAGGCGCCCGCTTAGTTTAATGTAGGTATTAGCCAAGACGGGCCCCTAAAGTTCGGAGGCACTGTAACACTAATAGGGCTAATACGACGGTAGCTATACCTCAGCTCCTGCTCCCTCGTTAACTGCACGAATTGAAGCAAATAAGATTGTTAGAGTTAGTTTGGTACCTATGAGGATGCTGCCAGTTGCCACCAATAGTGTCATTTAGTTATCTCAGGTTATTTTAGTACCGCTTTGATGGAAAAGGGTTAATAACAAAGAGTGGCACACCGTTTAAGAGTCATCTTTACCTTTCCACTTTTTTGAAACAATTCTTAACACAGAGTTCTATGAAACAATGATAGTTCAATCCTGTTTAGTGTAATATCCAAAGTTCCATGGTATGATATGTTATATGAATACATCCATCAGAACATAATTGCAGAAGATATTCTGCGTGTCTTCATTTTAGGACCTGGACTGGTGTTTCAAGTTTATCCCGAAGCGGTGGCAACTCTACCGGGAGCAAGTCTTTGGGCAATGCTGTTCTTCTTTATGCTGATTATGCTCGGTTTAGATTCTGGGGTAAGATTTTGACGCTATAAAACTAAGTAATGGCCTGAAATATGAAAATACGAATTGATGATATCTGTGTTCAAATCACAACATCGTGTTGTAGATTGTGTGCTCTCCTATCTTGTTTTTTTTAGTGACGTCAAAATAGGAAAATCATTTTTTCGTATTATTTTATGTTTGTGTTGCCAAATAATGTTTTTGAATCATATACTTAAGATAATAATATTCTACACAGATGGGTGGGTTGGAATGTGTCATTACCGGTCTGCTGGACCAGGCGAGGTCCAGTGGAGCTCACTGGTTGCGTCGAGAGCATTTCACTTTACTAGTCGTCTGTGTATCCTTCTGCGTCGCTTGCATCAACGTTACTCCGGTAATCAATACAATTAAATTCAATCGATACAATTGTACCCAATGTATCAAAAAAAAGTTATTTCGTTCTATAAGTCACAACGCAGACGCTGTCAACGTGTTGCTAAGATATACTGGTGTGAAACTGGCATTTGTTTCCACAGGTTTAATAATATCAGTATCTATCAGTTTCATAACAGTTTAGTGTTTCTTAGCAACAAAAGACAGCGTCTACTTAACGCCTTAAACCAAGAAGATCCATAAGTTTAATATATTGCAGGGAGGCATCTACATGTTTCACCTCTTGGACACCTACGCCGCTGGTATATCTCTACTGTGCTCTGCCCTGTTTGAAGCTTTGGCTGTTTCCTGGTTCTATGGTAAGATTTATTAATTTTACTAGTGGGCCCGGCAGACGTTGCCACATACCATATTTTGTATAAAAATATTTTTCACCTTTAGGTCTCGACAGCAGCGCCACCTATCGGGTCGAAAATTATCCTATGATACAAACTGGAAACTGGAACTATATAAACTCTCAATTTGTTTAAGTATTGAAATCACGTGTACGAAAACATATTTTCATACAAAAATATCACTCAAACTGACAACCTTTCTGTAGATTTTTTGTGGAACCTTTTTCCTGATTATCAGGGACATAACGAAAACGGAGTCAGTGAAGTCGGTCGAGCCGCTTATTAGTAATAATGACCTTACGTAGTATATGTGGCAACTGATTTTTATTTATATAAGTAGATAATACTTTCTTGTACATGAGTGACTTATAAACACCACAAGAAAGAGAACAAAGTACAAATGATGATCTTACTCTTTAAAGACAACCATGGGATGGATATAAGTGAAAAGTTGTTTTTCTATTTATGCTTTTCTATATTGATTTACTAATTACACCATTTGCAGGTCTGAAACGTTTCTCGGATGACGTCGAAGAGATGCTTGGCTTCCGTCCGGGGATCTACTGGAGGATATGCTGGAAGTTCGTCAGTCCGATATTTATCATCGTAAGCATTATTCTTATTTAAAATGAAAGAAGTATGTCCATCATAATATATAGTGATCTATATTTTAAACTACTTAAATTATGTAACGCGTCAAAACTATTTAAGTACTTAACAAAAATTAAACTTCAAAACAAAAATTTATGTCAAAACCCAAAAAATTAACATAAGAGGTATATACTGGTAACCAATTTTGAAGTCAGTGACTAAATATGACCTTTATATAAGTATGTATTGTTTTGTATATTTGTTCAAGTATTTATCAAGCTAGCAATTTTATTAGTCACTTAATAAATACTGATTATTGTAACCAACATAAAAATATATATACGTCGGATTGGGAACCTCTTCTTTTATTAAGTCGGTTAGTGGAATTAAGAATAATATCGAGTCAGTAGTGCATCTATCACTTTATAAAGCATGGCTGAATCACCGTCACAAACTATTATTCATAAAATGAAACAAGCATGACCGACTAGAGTTGGGTGCTATAAACTAATTCTTTCTAGGGTGTGGTAGTCTTCGGGCTGTTATATCAACAGCCACTACAATACCAGCACTACACGTACCCACCGTGGGCCGTGGTGCTGGGCTGGCCTGCTCCTCCATTCTCATGATACCCATCGTCGCCATCTACAAGATCGTGTCCACGCCTGGTACTTTTAGACAGGTAATATCAGATTCCGTGTATGTATATATTAAGGGTGCTAGAGATTTGTCAATTTATAGGTTATGTACAAATAGTTCTAAGATAACTAAGTAACTATATCGTTTAATGTCTTTGGTTATGTATGATAATTGTCACTTTTTTGAAGACGATAACATCCTTGCAGTAAAAGTTGCGCAATTTTTTTAGTTGCCAAAGTGAAGTCGCTTATAGGAGGAATAGTTTTGCAAAATGGCCGACTCTCACGTCACCTATGTATTTCCCGCCAAATACATTTTGGCAGGAAATGTATAAATAATTGTCCATATCTATGGTTGTTACTCAGAAGCGATTTATGTTTGTAACTATAATATAATATAGATGTATTATGAAACAGATAGGTAAATAAATTAATAACTTATAGTTCAAAATTATGCATATTTTTCTTAACCACTGTCCTATGTTACTGTTATGACAGTAATAAACGAGTTCATTTGATGTCATTATTGCTCATTCCAGCGTATCGCCTGCTGCATATCGCCGGAATCTGAACATGAAGCCATCCGCGGCGGCGCTCCTGTTAGTCGCTTTACTTGGAAACATTGGCTGTATGTCTAAGCATTATTTTGCTTTTCCTAAGTTTACGGCAACTAATAGAAAACTATAAATAAGGTAAATATTCGTGTACTTAGCTGATAAAAATATAAATATCTATTTAAGTTATAAAACTTTATAATTGAATGCTATTTAGAACTTCTAATTATTACTAAAATATTAAATGTTACTTATAAAATAGATATGCTATACCTTAATTATCAAATAATATTTTATTGAATAAATTACTTATATTGTTTATGAAATTATTTTGTAAATATATTGTTAAACATTTATTTGCAATGTTATGTGAATTGGAACGTTATACTATATTTAAATATTATTCGAACGTTAAACGGTCTAGTAATTAAAATTGTCTAGATGTAAAAATATTGTATAAGCTTACATCTTATCTATGAGTATAGTAATAAATTTCATTATAAATAGTTTCGTCATAATGTGAATAAATTGCAGGCATCGGCCAATTAATATTTTGGCGAACAATAAGTAAATATCTGTTTAGTCCAAAATAAAGGTCGAATGTAGTTCTTAATAATTGTAAATTAGAAATACCTTAATATTGCTATGTATGTAACTCTATAAAGCTACAACCATAAACTAAACATAATATGAAATAGCTTATTTTATTGTTATTTCTTTTTTTTAATATTAAAAATTTTCAACTCTCAACTGAGGTCACTTATCCTATAAAGCTATTTAGTCGAAAATATCTTAAAATGTATGTATTTAAGCCTAGAAATATCTACTTAATATGTACTTAAACGTAGAATTAACTATAAATGGTCCTGCCAAATAACTTGTAATATAATATCAATCGTTTCATGTGCGTAGTGTGTATTTTACAATAGCCTATAGAAACATACAGCCTAGATATAAAAATAACTTTATAATGTTGGAAATATTATAATGAATTCTATCAAACAATATGCAGTATTTAGTTTTCGTATAGATCATTTTCTATCTGTAGAATTACTCGCATGATTTTTGTATAAATATAATTTTATTTACTTAATTCACGTCAAGAAAAAAATAAGCTCCGAAATTTTTTGGGACCATATGTTTTTCGCGGCATAGATTCTTTTTGATAAGTATCTAGTATCAACAGTAGGTAGTGTTTATAATAAATCATATTCGAGAACCTTATTTCATAATCTTTATATAGGTAAATAAATAGCAAAAGTATTAAATGTAAAAAAATCACCCCACATAGTTAGCTGTAGCATAGAATATATATTTATTCCCATTGCTTAAACGCTTTTAATCGTTATAGTCAAGATATCGCATATATTTCGTCCATTGGACAAATCGGCAAAATAATCTGTGACGAACACAATAACTTTGTATAAATAACATAATATATATTTATAAATATATCTTATACCTGAATTACGTACACTTGTGTAATTTTAGATGTATTTATGCAATATGTGCTTCTATATTTTTGTATGAAATAATTTAATTTTGTATGAAACTTGAACAGACATTAGTGAAATAAATTCTTTAATGATTTTTTTTCTATAGTATGACAATAGAATTGTTGATAAAGGAGGAATAAGTAATAATGATTCTTGATATTCTGTGTATCGCAGGCGTTTTAACGGCTTAAATAAAATTAATGTTGACTGTATTACATTTTACAAAGCTATTGATTTTGTTTATGTTAAAACTATGACAATATGCAATAGAAAAGTCTATTTAACAATGTTTAAGCTTAACTATATATAAATAAGATGTTATATATAACTAATTAAAAGCATATTGTATAATATTGATGTATTGGACTTATGTAGAGATACTATTTTATCTCTGAATAATTTGGATATATTCACAGTTCTCAAACAAACTGTTATCATCGATAAATGGATAGGTTTATCGTATTTATCTACATACTTAATATAATATTTATTAACTATTTATCCTCATTTACAAAATTGCATATTCTTAACCGTTGAGGCAATTTTAAAGCAAGTTTTTTTCATGCAAGATAGTAAAATTAATAAGAAAGTTTAGAATGATGAAATAGAAGTTTATTATGTTTTAAAATAAAGGAAAACTCGCAGAATTGTGAACAATATATATTTAGACAATCGTGTATTGACAACGCTCCGGGCGAGTAAAAAATAATGTATAAACTTAGTAGTGTTTAGTGATGATTGTGATGTAAATACGTAGATTTTGAGTTGACAGCAACAGATTATAATGTAATTGTAAACTGTGTTCATTTATAAATAAATGTGTTAGATAACGATATGATTCATTATTTCAAAATGCCGCCATAGCGCACCGGAGCCGGAAATCTCCGGAAATGGATTTAAGCGCATAGACATATTCTTTCGTATGCTGGCCTCGCGTAAATTGAATTTTCATTTTACATATTTTGACGTAATTCATCTAACACTTTAACTTTAACATTATAAACATGGTCAGACAAATAAAATTTTAATTCTCTAATAATGTACACTGAGGGGCTGTCCACGCATTACGTCAGAACATTTTAGTATTTTTATTCCCCATTCCCATCGTCAGCAAAAGTAAGCAAAGGTAATACCTCCCTTTCCCATGCTTATATTGTATTAATACACATAAAAACCAGTGCTAGAGAATATCAACTATAGTATGTATGTAC